>NW_028270181.1:3117016-3417016 GCF_037043375.1 Chiloscyllium plagiosum
GCCCTTCCCCACAGAGCCCCACCTCAGTGAGCCCATCCCCCACAGAGCCCATTCCCACAGAGACCCCCCACAGTGAGCCCATTCCCCCAAGGAGACCCCCCCCTCAGTGAGTCCATCCCCCACAGAGCACCCCCCAGTGAGCCCATCCCCCACAGAGCCCCCTCATTGAGCCCATCACCTTACAGAGTCCCCCCCCACAGTGAGCCCATCCCCCACAGAGTCCGCCCACATTGAGCCCATCACCTCACAGAGCTCCCCTTCAGCGAGCCCATCACCCCACAGAGCCCCCCCTCAGCGAGACCATCACCCCACAGAGCCCCCCCTCAGCGAGACCATCACTCCACAGAGCCCCCTCCCCTCAGTGAGCCCATCACCTACAGAGCCCCTTCCATTGAGCCCATCCCCCCAAGAGACACCCCCCCTCAGTGAGCCCATCCCCCACAGAGCCCCCCCCAGTGAGCCCATCTCCCACAGTCCCCCTCAGTGAGCCAACCCCCCAGAGTGAGCCCATTCCCACAGAGCCCCACCCTCATTGAGCCCATCACCCCACAGAGCACCCAATCAGTGAGCCCATCCCCCACAGAGCTCCACCTCAGTGAGCCCATCCCCCACAGAGCCCCCCCTCAGTGAGCCCATTCCCACAGAGCCCCCCTCTCAGTGAGCCCATCCCCACAGAGCCCCCCCCCGTGAGCCTAACGCCCACAGAGCCGCCCCCTCAGTGAGCCCATCCCCCACAGAGCACCCCCTCAGTGAGCCCATCCCCCACAGAGCACCCCCACAGTGAGCCCATCCCCCACAGAGCCCCCTCTGTGAGCCCATCCCCCACAGAGCCCCCCCCTCAGTGAGCCCATCTCCCACAGAGCCGCCCCCTAAGTGAGCCCATCACCCACAGAGCCCCCCCTCAGTGAGTCCATCCCCCGCAGAGCCCCCCCCTCAGTGAGCCCATCACCCCACAGAGCCCCCGCTCAGTGAGCCCATCACCCCACAGAGCCCCCGCTCAGTGAGCCCATTCCCCCCCTCAGTAAGCCCATCTCCCACAGAGCAACTTCCTCAGTGAGCCCATCACCCCACTGAGCCCTCCTCAGTGAGCCCATCCCCCACAGTGTCCCCTCAGTGAGGCCCGTTACCCCATTGCCCCCTCAGTGAGCCCATCCTCCACACAACCCCCCTCAGTGAGCCCATTCCCCCCCACAGAGCCCCCCCTCAGTGAGCCCATTCCCCCCCACAGAGCCCCCCCTCAGTGAGCCCATTCCCCCCCACAGAGCCCCCCCAGTGAGCCCATCCCCACAGAGCCCCCCCTTCAGTGAGCTAATCCCCACAGAGCCCCCCCCTTCAGTGAGCCCATCCCCACAGAGCTCCCCCTTCAGTGAGCCCATCACCCCACTGAACTGCCCCTCAGTGAGCCCATCCCCCCACAGACTCCCCTAACTGAGCTCATTCTCCACAAACCCCCCCCTTAGTGAGTCTATCCCCCCCACAGAGCCCCACCCATAAGCCCATCCCCCACAAAGCCCCTTCAGAGAGCCCGTTCCTCCAATGCCCCCTTAGTGAGCCCATCCCCACAGAGCACCCCCCCAGTGAGCCCGTCCCCACAGAGCCCCCACTCAGTCAGTCCATCACCCCACAGAGCTCCCCCTCAGTGAGCCCATCCCCCCACAGAGCTCCTCCTCAGTGAGCCCATCCCCCCACAGAGCCCCCCTCAGTGTATCCATCCCCCCACAGAGCCCCCCTCAGTGTGATCATCCCACCATTGCCCCCCTCAGTGAGCCCATCCACACACACAGAGGCCCCTTCCCTCAGTGAGCCCATTCCCCCCCTGAGCCCCCTTAGTGAGCCCATTCCCCCACAGTGTGATCATCCCATCATACCCCCCCTAAATGAGCCCATCCACACACGCACAGCCCCTTCCCTCAGTGAGCACATTCCCCCCATAGAGCCCCCCCTCAGTGAGCCCATCCCCACAGAGACCCCCCCTCAGTGAGCCCATCCCCCCCAGTGAGCCCATCCCCCCCAGTGAGCCCATCCCCCACAGAGCCCCCATCAGTGTGCCCATCACCTCACAGACCCCCCTCAGTGAGCCCATCACCCCACAGACCCCCCTCACTGAGCCCATCCTCCCACAGAGTCCCCCTCAGTGAGCTCATTCTCCACAAGCCCCCTTAGTTAATCTATCCCCCAACCGAGCCCCTCCCGTAAGCCCATCCTCCAACCGAGCCCCTCCCGTAAGCCCATCCCCACAAAGCCCCTTCAGTGAGCCCGTTCCTCCATTGCCCCCTCAGTGAGCCCATCCCCCACAGAGCACCCCCCTCAGTGAGCCCATCCCCATAGCACCCCCCCCCCACAGAGCCCCCACTCTGAGCCCATCACCCCACAGAGCTCCCCCTCAGTGAGCCCATCCCCCCACAGAGCCCTCCTCAGTGTACCCATCCCCCCAGTGTGATCATGCCACCATTGCCCCCCTCAGTGAGCCCATCCACACACACAGAGGCCCTTCCCTCAGTGAGCCCGTTTCCCCCCTGAGCCCCCTTAGTGAGCCCATTCCCCCACATTGTGATCATCCCATCATAGCCCCTCTCTCAATGAGCCCATCGACACACACAGACCTTTCCCTCAGTGAGCCCCTTCCCCCCGAGCCCCCTTAGTGAGCCCATTCCCCCCCACAGTATGATCATCCCCCCTCAGTGAGCCCATTGTCTCCCTCATCAGTGTGCCCATCGCTTCAGTCCCCCAATGAGTCCATTCCCCTCCCTCTGAGCACACTCAATTACTGAGCTCATGGCCCTCACAGAGCCCCTAGCCCTGAGACCCTCCTCCTCACCCTGGGGCCTGCCCTTATCCCCAGTCCCACTCCTGCCCCAGAGTTCATGATTTTTAAGTAAAGTAAGACTGAACGGTCTTCAAAGCTGGAAGTGTAATAGGTAAGGCCCATAAGTTAATGATGTAAAATGATGTGGAAATAATGATATTGTTGCTATCACAGAAACAGGCTGGATTGGTAACACACCATTCTGGGATTTGGGATCTTTAGGGGAGACAGAGAATCGGGTGGCATTGTAATGCTATTAATTAAGGTAATAGTTGAGTAATTTTATTAGTGGGATTTCAACTTTCTCCAACATAAACTGGGATATTCATAGTGTTAAGGGTTTAGATGTGGTGGATTTCTTGAAATATAGAAGGCCCAACAAGGGATGATGCAGTCTTGGATTTGGTTCTGGGCAAAGAAGACACACAAGTGTTCGATGTGGCCATGAGGCAACATTTAGGCGATTACAATATGGTGTGGTTCAAATTTATTCTAAATAAGGAAAAAAAATGTCCTGCAAAAGACAGCTTTGGATTCGGGGAAGGTAGATTTTATTAAAATAAAGCAGGATCTGGCCGCAGTAGACTGAGAACAGCTCCTTGTGGGTATGTTCGCAGCTGAACAATGGAGGGCATTCAAAAAGGAACTGCAGAAAGTACAGGTTTAACATGTACACTTTAAAGGGAAATGTAGGAGTAATAAGTTCATAGAACCCTGTATGTCTAGGACAATGCAGAAATGGATAAAGAAGGAAGTAGGGCTTTTAAGGAAGTCCAAAGGGTGCAATTCAGCTGCGGCCCTAGGGGAATACAGGAAGTGCAAGAGGGAACTTAACTCAACTAAAAGGACAAAAAGAGGGCATGAGAAAGGACTTGCTTACAGGATTAGGGAGAATCCTAAAATGTTCTAAAATTTCATTAAAGGGAAGAGGTTAACCAAGGGGCCCAAGAGGCCAAGCTGTGTGTGAAGCCGCAGGGTATTAGAAGAACACTTTCCTTCAGTCTTCACTCTGGAAAAGGAGAACATAGGTATGGAGTCCAGGAAAAGGGACTGTAAGGAACTTGCACAATTTGATACAGGAAACGGGGAAGTATTGGAGGGTCTGTCAGATTAAAAACAGACAAATCCCCTGGATGAATTGAATCCCAGACTGCTATAGAAGGCAAGAAAGGAAATTACAGGGGTTCTGACATGAATTTTTAATTCTTCTGACCACAGGGGAATGGAGGTTGGCTAATGTGCTTCCACATTTTAAGAAGGGTAGCAGAGATAAACCAGGAAATTACAGACCAGCAAGCCTAATGTCAGTGGTATGAAAATTATTGGAGAAAATTCTGAAGGAGTAAATTTAATACTCACTTGGAAAGGGATGCTGCCTGAATTGCTGTGCTCTTCCAGCACCACTGTTCCAGAACCTAGATTAATTAGGGATAGTCAGCATGGCCCTTTGTCGGAGGAAGGTCATGCCTAACAAATTTGTTAGAATTTTTTGAAAATGTGGCCGAGTGTATGGATGAGGGAAATTCAGTTGATGGATTTTATATGGTGTTTAGCAAAGCTTTTGACAAGGTCCTACATGAAAGACTGATTAAGAAGGTTAAAGCACATAGTATTTAGGGAAACTTGGCAAGAAATAATCAGAAACTGGCTTAGTAATAGGACATAAAAGGCAGTAATTGGAGGCTGTTGAGTGACTGGAGGCTGATATCCAACGGTGTGCATAAGGATCAGTACTAGGACCCTTATTGTTTGTTACATCTCTATAGATGAAAATGTTGGGGGAATATTAATCAAATTTGCAGAAAACACTAAGATCAATAGAGTGATTAATAGTGAATGAGTTGGTTGTACAATACAAGATGTACAAGATGGGTTGGTTAGATGCACACACCAGTGGCAGATGGTATTTAACCCTGATAAGTTCGAGATGATGCACTTTAGAAGGAGAAACAAGATGAGGGGGTATTTAATGAATGGCAGGACACTGTGTAGCTTAGAGGAACAAAGGGATCTTGGGGTAATAATTCACAGATCCTTGAAGTCAGCACAGCACATGAATAGGATAGTTAAGATGATGTGTGGGACACTTGCTTTCATCAGTTGTAGCAGAGTATAAGAGCAAGGAGGTAATGTTGGAGTTGTACAAAGTGTTGGTCAGGTTACAACTACAGTACTGTGTGTAGTTCTGGTCACCTCCCTATCCAAGATGTGATAGCATTGGAGGGAGGGAGGGTGGTTTACAGAAGCAGTTCACCAGGATGTTGCATGAGATGAGAAATTGAGTTAAAATGAGAGACTGGAAGGGCTTATCTTTAGATCAGAGAAGACTGAGGGAGGACAAAATTGAGATGTATAAGATTCTGAGGGGTACGTAGAGGATGAATAGAGAACAGGTGTTTCCCCTTGGTTGAGGGGTTAGTCACGAGTGGGCATTGTTTTAGGGTCAGGGACAGGAGATTGAGGGGATTTGGGGGAAAAAAAGTAACATTCAGCAGTTAGTGGGAATCTGGAATGTACTTCCTGGGAAAGTAGTGGAAGTTTAAGCCTTACAACCTTTAAAAAATATTCAGATGAGTATTTCAAACACAATAATGTTCAAGGATATGGGACAAGTGCAGGAAATTGGGATTAGTGCATGTTTAGTAGTAGTTATGACAGTGCAGACTCGATGAGCTGAAGGTCCTTTTCAGCGCTGCATGAATCTATGAATCTATTGAGCCAAATGTTGGGAGAATCTATCCCAAAAAGGATTTCAAGGTAGCACTCTAAGTCAATTAGGATTCATCAGATGTTTTTACAATGTAAGTCACAGACACAATAAATGAAAGAACTCTGAAATGGTCTGATTTAGACAAAGACTGTATTTTTCACATATCAAAATTGGTGAGGGTACCTAAAGTCTTTGGTCTTAATCCATACCTTTGATCCTCTGTGCTACTACATCAACATTCAGGCCCATAGCTGTCTCTGGCAGGCTGCTGTATCAGCAGCATTTTGAGCTTGCTTGTCTGTTTTAACTTTTATCCTGTCTACTTTTCTTGAATGAATAAAATGAATTGTATAATGAATCTTACTTAATCGGGCTAATTAAGTTTCCTACTTCTTTCTAAGCTAATTGCTTACCCCAACTTAAAATCTTGTAAATCTTCCCCAAATAAATTGATATGGGATTAACCCATGCCATTCCCAAAATTTTCCCTTTACGCAAGTATAGTAACTCTCTTGGAGAGGTGGTTTTGGTGTATAGGAGTTGGGATGTCATGTTGAGCTTGCCCAGGACATTAGTGAAGCATCTTCTGGATTACTGTGCACAATTCTGGTCACCCTGCTATAGAAAGGATATTATTAAATTGGAGAGGGTTCAGAAAAGATTTATCAGGATGTTGCCAGCAATAGGGGGTTTGCGTTGTAAAGATAGGCTGCAACTTTTTTACCTGGAGTGTAGGAGGTTGAAGGGTGACCTTATAGAGGTTTATAAAATCATGAGGGGCATGGATAAGATGAATATCAAGGATCCTTTCTCTACAGTGGGGATATTCAAAACTAAGTAGCATATTTTAAGGAGGGGAAAGGTTTAAAAAGAGAGGCAACTTTTTTGCACAGAGTGTGGTTGGTATGTGGAATGAACTGACAGAGGAAGTGATGGATGCAGGTACAGTTACAACATTTAGAAGGCATTTGGGTAGTTACATAAATTGGAAAGGTTTGGAGGGATATGGGCCAAATGCAGGCAAGTGGGACTAGCTTGGTTTGGGAACATGGGTCAGCATGGACTAGTTGGATCAAAGGATCTGTTTCCATGCTGTTTGACTGTATGACGCTATAATTAGGTGAATAAGATAACTCGGTAGAAAAGTTTAATGTGTACAAATTCTAAATCTGGAGTTTTTGGTTAGAAATGTGCAGGTTATTTACAAGCTGAGAAACTCTAAGCTCTCAGTTTTAAGAGTACTTGTGTAAGAAAACTCCACAGTTCATATAACAGAAAATGGGAGAATCACTTAAGTTGAATGTACACTAAAGGTGTAATTTCTCAGGATATGGATGCCTGTAAAGCAATAGAGTTTGAAAAGGTTGAAACTTTGTTTTGCTGAACATTTTTCCAACTGTATTGTGTCTAAATAGTTGTTTGCCTTTTCTTTAATAAACTTCTTTTCAGCGATTAGAGAAACTTTGCAGTCTTGTGTGATTATGTTTGAGTGAATGACCACCACATTAGATCATTATTTAAAAGATATTGGTTATTAGGTGAGGTTTCATACTGGGATCTGACTTGCACAGAAATACCACCAGCTGGGATAACAACAATGGGATGCTCATCCACCATTTAAGGTAATTGAATTTAAGTTTTTCTGTAACCATGGTGATTTCTTTTAAAACACAGTAAGAGAGAGAGAGAGAGACTTAAACAAATGGGTACGTGGAGCTATGGAACAGAACAAGTATAGTGTTGAAGATTATTGCATAGATTAAATTTTCAAGATTGCTGTGAACGTTGCTAACCATTTGCTGAGAGTAGAAGATACAACAGTGAATTGTTTTAAACCTTTCAATGACACTAAACTGCCAGACTTTAGATATGTTTGGATCTTAATGTTATGGAGTGTTTTAACATTGCACACAATGTGCACAGAAGAACAATCTGCAAATTATGAAACTGGTAACATTCAATGCTTTTCAGCATCTCCCGGAAAGAAAGTACAAGAACGAACCCTAATCAGACGTATGTAGAATTTATAAGAGAAAAAGAAATCAACATATTTTAACCATTCTGAATGTTTCAACAGAATTTCCTAAAGCAGGGATGTAAAAACCATTTTTATGTTTGCAGATTGCGGACTAAAAATGGGAAGAGGTATTGCTTCAAAACCAGGAAACTGTGGTAAAAGGTGTGTGCAGTTTCAGAAAGAAATTATTGGAGCACATTGAGAGTTGTACATATAATGTTGCCTTATTGGAGTAGTTAGGGAGAAGTCCATTGGCATATGTTATGTGTCCAGGGCAATTCTGCCCAGAGACAGTCTTATGATTGGTCTTTTAATTGGCACCAGATTTTGTGGGCTTAGCAGAGCACAGCATAGTTAGAACATTTTAAATGGAATTTTTTTTAATTTCAAAAATATACTTTATTCATAAAATAATTTGATGGTCTGTACAGTTGGTCATGCCATACATAGGTAAACATTTGCATACAGAGATCAGAATTTATCATTTGTATATACAGGTCTGTACGTTTATCAATCATATATCCATATATTTAGCTGAGGCATCAGCAAAGCCCAAATGACTGCGTGGGCCCCCTGTTCTTCTTTAGGCAGGCAGACATTACACGGTGGTCTTTCCCCACCGCGCCTTGGCGGCAGCTGCCCCAAGCTTCAGCGCGTCCCTCAACACGTAGTCCTGAACCTTGGAATGTGCCAGTCTGCAACACTCAGTCGGGGTCAACTCCTTCAGCTGGAAGATCAACAGGTTTCGGACCGCCCAGAGAGCGTCCTTCACCGAGTTGATGATCCTCCAGGCACAGTTGATGTTCATCTCGGAGTGCATCCCGGGGAACAGGCCGTAGGGCATGGAGTCCCGCGTCACGGCGCTGCTCGGGACGAACCTCGACAAACACCACTGCATTCCTTTCCAGACTTCTTCTGCGTAGGCACATTCCAGAAGGAGGTGTGTGACAGTCTCGTTCCCCCCGCAGCCGCTTCGAGGGCAGCGTGTGGTGCGGCTGAGAGTCCGGGCATGTGTGAAGGATCTCACAGGCAGAGCCCTTCTCACCACCAGCCAAGCCATGTCTTGGTGCTTGTTGGAAAGTTCTGGCGATGAGGCATTCTGCCAAATGACTTTGACGGTCTGCTCAGGGAACCGCTCAGTAGGATCCACCCTCTCATTTTCCCGAAGGGTCTCAAGGACACTATTGGCTGACCACTTGTGGTCAAAGGTGTTTTTCTTCATAAATTTCTCCACGAAGGACAGGTGATACGGAATGGTCCAACTACTCGGAGTGTTTTGCGGCAGCGGGGCCAGGCCCATCCTTCGCAAAACTGGGGACAGATAGAACCTCAGTACGTAGTGACACTTGGTGTTTGCGTACCGGGGATCCACGCACAGCTTGATGCAGCCACACACAAAGGTAGCCATCAGGGTGAGGGTGGCATTGGGTGTGTTTTTCCCCTGTTTCCCAGATGTTTATACATCGAGTCCCTTCGGACCCGGTCCATCTTTGACCTCCATATAAACTGGAAGATGGCCTGGGTGACTGCAGTGGCACAGGTTCTGGGAATAGGCCACACCTGTGCCACGTATAACAGCAATGACAGTGCCTCACACCTAATGACCAGGTTTTTTCCCGCGATGGAGAGTGACCGTAGCTTCCATCTGCCCAGTTTCTGCCTCCCTTTGCTGACACGCTCCTCCCAAGACTTGGCGCACACCCCAGCCTTCCCCCCCCCCCCCCAAACCAAATACCCAGCACCTTCAGGTGGTCAGTCCTGACAGTGAAGGGGATTGAGGATTGGTCGGCCCAGTTCCTGAAGAGCATGGCCTCGCTCTTGCCTCGGTTTACCTTGGCCCCCGAGGCCCGTTCGAACTGGTCACATATGCACATGAGTCTACGCACGGACAGCGGATCCGAGCAGAAAATGGCGATGTCATCCATGTACAGGGAGGCCTTAACCTGCAGGCCCCCGCTGCCAGGAATAGTCACCCCTCTCAGGCTCGCATCCTTCCTGATGGACTCGGCAAACGGCTCTATGCAGCACACAAACAAGGCAGGAGAGAGAGGGCAGCCCTGCCTGACTCCAGATCTGACTGGGAAGCTATCTGATTCCCACCCATTGATTGAGACTGCACTGACAATGTTGGTGTAGAGCAGTCTGATCCAATTGCAGATTCCCTCCCCAAAGCCCATTTTGGAGAGAACATCTCTCATATACGTGTGTGATATCCTGTCAAAGGCTTTCTCCTGGTCCAGGCTGATGAGGCAGGTGTCCAACCCTCTGTCCTGCACGTAGGCAATCGTATCCCTGAGGAGTGCGAGACTCTCAGCGATCTGTCTGCCCGGCACAGCACAGGTTTGGTCAGGGTGAATCACCGACCCCAGAACAGACCTGACCCGGTTGGCGATAACCTTAGACAGAATTTTGTAATCCGCATTCAATAGTGAGATTGGTCTCCAATTTCTGAGTTCCTCCCTCTCCCCCTTCCACTTGTAGACGAGGGTGATGATGCCTTTCCTCATGGATTCACTCATGGTACCTGCCCGAAGCATACTGACATACACCTCCAGCAGGTCCCACAGAGCGGAATAGAGCTCAACCGGTAAGCCGTCGCTTCCGGGAGTTTTATTCTTTTTAAGGACTCGAGCGCCTTGGTCAGCTCGTCCAGAGATAGCAGCTAGTCCAGCCTCTCCCATGTTCTGTCATCTAAGACCTCCGTGATAGAGGACAGGAACGACTGGGAGGCCGCGCTGTTGGTCAGCTTTGTGTCATACAGACTGGCATAGAAGGATTTACTGATCCTCATGACGTCAGCCTGAGATGACGTTATCGAGCCATCTTCTTCCTTCAGGCTGCTGAGCACAGAGCTCTCTGTGCACCTTCTCGAAGAAGAAACATGAACACGTTTCGTCCTGCTCCACCGAGCGGACCCTGGACCGGAAGATTATCTTGGAGGCCTCCAAGGCAAAGAGCGAGGCTTGCTAGCCCTTCACCTCCTTGAGGTCCTCCGTGACATTGACCCCCATCCTCTGCAGCAGGAGCAGGTCCTGCATACTTTCCTGGAGCTGGGACAGTTTTCCCCGCCTCTCTCTCACCTCCTGAACACCTTTGAGGATGAAGAACCTCTTGATGTTCCCTTTTACTGTTTCCCAACAGTCCGCTGGAGACTCAAACAGGGGCTTCACCGTTCTACAACCTGCGTAGTCTCTCTTGAGCTCCTCAATGTTTCCCAGGGTCAACAGCTTTGTGTTCAGCTTCCACGTTCTCTCACCAGCCCGCTGCTCGTCCTGTAGGTGATAGTCGGCCAGCAGGAGGCAGTGGTCAGAGAAGAACACCGGCTTGACATCGGTGGATCTGACCGAGAGCGTTCGGGACACAAACAGGTAATCTATCCTTGAGCGGATAGACCCGTCTGCCCGTGACCAGGTGTATCTACGCTGCGCTCTGTCTGCAGGGGTGCTGAAGATGTTGTGCAGCTTGGTATCTTTTACCGTTACCGTCAGGGGTCTGGACGTGGCGTCCAGTTTACTGTCCCCCCCCACCGGATCATCCATCTGCATTGATGATACAGTTGAAGTCTCCGACCAGAATGACCGGCCTGGACGTAGGCAGCAAAAGTGGAAGCTGCTGCAGGATGGCCAACCGTTCACTCTTACCCACTGGGGCGTACGCATTAATCAGTCTCAGGGGAGCATTCCTGTACATGACGTCGGTGACAAGGAGGCGCCCGCCCACCACCTCCTTAACCTCGGAGATGGTGAAGTTGCCTCCTCTCAACAGGATAACCAGGCCGGAGGCGCGGCTATCGTTGCCCCACTGACCAAACTGATGGCCCATGGGCCCACAAGCTTGACCATCTCCTGTAGCTGCTGAGGTGCGGTAACCCACACTCCTGCAGAAACAGGACGTCGGCTTTAACGTTGGCCAGGAAGGCCATCGTAGAAACACATCGCGTAGCCGATTTGATGATACGCACATTGATGCTGGCAATTTTTATCCCCATTGTAACAGTTTACGAGGTTATCAGTGTCCATTTGCTGCTGGTCTTGCCCCTCTGGGGTAGCTGTGTGCATCCCCGTGGTGATGGCAAACTGCTGGACCCTCCCAGGGCTGAGGTAACTGCCGGCTCCACGCTGGGGCCATTTCCCCGCTCTGGTGTCTTCGGGTCAGGCCCAGGGTCCGCTCAGTCCAGTTCTCTGTCCGACAGCGGGGCTGTCACAGGACCGCTGCTCCTAGTTACCTGGAGCTGTGGGTCGGTGGGTACCTCTTGGTTCTCACCGGGTGGGGGGAGGCCTTTACCCATCCCCTCAGAGGGATCGTGTTTTCCTGCTTGGGCGGTGCTGCCCTCCTTTTTCCCCACGGCGCTCTGTCTCTTCCTCTGGTGATGACCCTCCTTGCTCCCATTCTCACCGTCGGAAGAGCTGCCTGTATCCTCGTCGTGTAGGTGTCGCTTCCCCCTTTGCTGGGTGGCTTTGGGGGCCTGGCAAGGTTTCCTCTTCCTTTTGACAGTAATCCAATCCTCTGCCTCCTTTGGTCCCTTCTCTTCCATTTCCTCCGTCTGTCTTGAAGGAGCTTGGATCGGCTGCTGCACCTCCCCGCTGTCTGCCGTCTGCTCCGCTACAGCCTGCCCTTCCTTCTGGGTGCCTCCAGACACCGTTCCCGTGCTGTTTTGTGGTACCTTGCTGGTCTCATGCGGTCCACGGCTCGTGTTGCCACCTCCGGCCATCTGTGCGTAGGTGGCGGCCCCTCGTCTTGGGTAGGCCTTGTACGTGTGGCCCGGCACTCTGCACAGATTATAGTTCTTGGCTTCTTTACATTCCTTGGTCGGGGGGCCTTCCTGCTTGCAGTTTCGGCAGACGGTCACCTTACAATCCGCCGCCATGTGGCTTGACCTCCCGCAGGTTCGGCACACTTTCGGCTGCCCTGCGTATGTCAGGTAACCTCTGTTTCCTCCGATGGCAAAGCTGGAGGGTGGGTGGAGGATGTTTCCACTGGCATCAACCCTCAGGGTTACCCTGACCTGCCGTTTGCTGGTCCAGATTCCGAAAGGATCGACCACATCCATGCTTTCTCCCTCGACTTGGACGTATCTTCTCGGGAAGGTCAGGACATCTGCTGCTGGGACGTGAGGGTTGTACATCTGGATTGTTACAACCCGACTCCTCTGCACAGGAAGCACACACAATGGGACCGCTGACAAGATGGAGGACAGAGGTTCCCCTTCCTTCTCCTTGAAGACCTTCAGGAGCTGCTCACAATTCTTCACGCTCCTGAAGGTCACATCGAAATAGCCTGCCGCAGGGAAATCCTGCAGGCAGTACACATCCTTTTTTTTATTTCAAAAATATACTTTATTCATAAAATACTTTAATGGTCTGTACAGTTGGACATGCCATACACATGTAAACATTCCATTTCTTTGCATACCGAAACAGAGTGATCATTCCTATTTACAGGTCTGTACGATTACATTTTTAGCTCAGGCATCAGCAAAGCCCAAATGACTGCATGGACCCCCTGTTCTTCTTTAAGCAGGCAGACATTACACGGTGGTCTTTCCCCACCGCGCCTTGGCGGCAGCTGCCCCAAGCTTCAGCGCGTCCCTCAACACGTAGTCCTGAACCTTGGAATGTGCCAGTCTGCAACACTCAGTCGGGGTCAACTCCTTCAGCTGGAAGATCAACAGGTTTCGGACCGCCCAGAGAGCGTCCTTCACCGAGTTGATGATCCTCCAGGCACAGTTGATGTTCATCTCGGAGTGCATCCCGGGGAACAGGCCGTAGGGCATGGAGTCCCGCGTCACGGCGCTGCTCGGGACGAACCTCGACAAACACCACTGCATTCCTTTCCAGACTTCTTCTGCATAGGCACATTCCAGAAGGAGGTGTATGACAGTCTCGTTCCCCCCGCAGCCACTTCGAAGGCAGTGTGTGGTGCGGCTGAGATTCCGGGCATGTGTAAAGGATCTCACAGGCAGAGCCCTTCTCACCACCAGCCAAGCCATGTCTTGGTGCTTGTTGGAAAGTTCTGGCGATGAGGCATTCTGCCAAATGGCTTTGACAGTCTGCTCAGAGAACCGCTCAATAAGATCCGCCCTCTCCTTTTCCCGAAGGGTCTCGAACCCGCAACACTCCAGCAAAATCTTCTTGACAAACACTGTCCGATCGACTGGTGTATGCTCCTCCACCTTCTTCACAGTCACCCTGACTGTGTTGCGAATGCCCTGGCCTGGGCTGCGAGCGGCTGCTGAGGCCATAGCTCTGAGGTTGGCTGGTACCTGAATTGGAGTTAGGCCAAAGCCAGCATAAAGATCCACCAAGAGCAGGTCAGCACAACCAAACGATCCTCCAACATCCAATCACGATCCAGCGATGGTCTCCAGCAGCTCTGACGACGCGTAACACGATCCCCGTGGTATCTCTCCTGCCAGCACACGTCCGCTACATCGAACCTGCAGCACTCAAGCAGAATCTCTTCCTCTGGTCCTCAGGAACATTTTAAATGGAAAGCTTCAATTTAACACTGACCCTGTGTCGGAGGAATGATGAAAACAGAATCTCGAGAAACTTGCAGGAGCGACCCTTTCTGTTCTCTTTGCTCTGGAAACATTGTCCTCTCCAACTCTCTGTCAAAAAGGCAAGGGAACGTTATGTTCAGAGTTACTGAAAGGATGAAAACTAAGGAAAAGAAAGGCCCCAGAATCCAACCAAGCAATTAGTGTAGTAAAGACTGATCGTCACTGTGCAAATAATACCAAGGCATCATCGAAGAGGGGAAAATGATTGCAAAATCAACCCACTTAGATTTGTGATTTTTGACTGGCCATACAGAACCATATTCCTATTTCGTTTCCTCCTCCAGTCATAGTATTTGAGTTTGTTTTCCTTTGTGTTTGGGGGAGAAGGGTTGGAGTTTTAAAAAAACAAAAGTTTAAACTCCATAGATTAAAAATCCTGTTCATTTATTGTTCTTGTTTAAGTTGTATAGTTATAGATTGACAATTCAGCTGGTCTACTTTTTGTCATTGAGTAAAAACTGATTACAATTAATAGCTATTTTCTCTTTAATAGAGTTATACAGTATGGAAACAGACACTTCAGTCCAACTTGTCCATGCTGACCAAGTTTCCCAAACTAAACTAGTCATACTTTCCTGCGTTTGATCCATTTCCTTCTGCACCTTTCCTATTCGTGTACCTATCCAAATACTTTTTAAATGTTGTAACTGTACCTGCATCCACCAATTCCTCTGACAGATCATTTCACATATGGATCACCCTCTGTGTGAAAAACTTGCCCCTCAGCTCTCTTTTAAATCTTTCTCCTCTCAACTTAAAAATATGCCCCCTAATTTTGAACCTCCACACCGTAGGGAAAAGACCCCTACTATTCATCTTATCTATGTCCCTCATGATTTTATGAACCTGTATAAGGTCACCACCATCCCCCCATTCCCCCGACCCACCCACCCAACCTCTTATACTCCAGAGAAAAATTCCAGCTTATCCTTATAACTGAAATCCTCCAGTCCTGGCAACATCCTGGTAAATCCTTTCTGAACCCTCTCCAATTTAGGAACATTCTTCCTTTAGCGGGGTGACCAAAACTGTGCACAGTACTCCAAAAGAGGCCTTAACTTTGTCCTGTACAACCTCAGCATGACATTCCAACTCCTGTACTCAAAGGTTTGAGCAATGAAGGCAAACATGCTAAATGCCTTCTTAACCATCCTGTATACCCATGACACAACTTTCAAAGAACTATGCACCTGAACTCAAGGTCACTTTTTGACAACACTATCCAAGACCCTACTATTAACTGCATAAGTCCTATCCATGTTTGTTTTACTAAAATGCAATATGTCCTCATTTATCCAAATTAAACCCCATCTTCCATTCCTCAGCCCATTGGCCTAATTGATCAAGATTCCTTGAGAAATGAGAAAGAGTAGTTTTAAAACAGTGTTTTGGCAAAGGTACTAATTGTTTTGAAAAGTAAGTAACCTGACACCCATGTCAGGTATCACATAAACAGTGGGGGTAGCAGGGCTCCATTTCTAGTGCACTACCCCAGTGTGTCATAACAATCAGTGTTAATCAAAGTTGCAGCTATCCTTTTGAGTTCTCTGTCTTCTGATGTTTCTATTTAGTCTGCCTTGTCACTGGTCACCTTTTCTTCTTCAGAGACAAAAAGAGCTTTTTCATCTCTTCTGCTCTGCCAAAAACAATTTATAAGGGGATCAGTGTTTTTGAACAAGTAGCAATTGGAGAGTTGATTTGGAGCTGATTTGGAATTGAGAGGGTGTACTGATGCGCCTTACGCTGGCAACAAAAGGTTGCTTGGGCTATAGACTAGTGAACAGTTAACAATGAAAGAGAGTTTTTTTTTGCCTGATAACGATTCTGAAAACTGGAAACAAAATCAGAAATTGCTGGAAAAACTCAGCAGGTCCAGCAGTAACCGTGGAGAGAAAGCAGAGTTAACATTTCGGGTCCAGTGACCCTTCTACAGACCTTCCCGAAGACGTTTTTACAGCAATTTCTGGTTTTGTTTCTGATTTCCAGCATCTGCAGCTCTTTTTGGTTTTTCCAGAACTGGGAACATGTTTCAGGGGGAGAAAGCAGTTCAGTTTTGCCTAACTCAAGAGCTTTCTCTCCATTCTCTGTGCTCAAAACTCATGTAAACTCATGAAGTAAATCAGTTTAATCTTTCTGCAACTCTTTCGTGAGTTATGACTTTTATGTCTCTTACCAACTAGTGGAAGAGACCAGACAAAGATAATTGAAACAATGCACTAGCCAGCAGAAAACTCATAAGGATCATCTCAACAAAGAATTTGGGAACAAAGACCGCTGAACTGTCTTTACAGTTTTTCACCTCTGTTCATAACCTACTTTTCCTATTTGTTTGTCTCCTGTGTGTGAACAGGAGGGAGTTCATAAGGGGAGTTTATAATTGTAGAAGAGTTCCATCTCTGACATGTGAAAATTTCCATTAAGGTATAATTCAAAATAGGAGTTGTGGAATTTTTTTCACCTGACTGATTTTCAATGCCTTTTGACAAAATATTAACTTCAGTTCACACTGATGTAGTTTATTTCATATAAGGTTCATGATGATCACAACCTATTTGGTCAGATGATTTCTGCAGCTATTTCAAGTCAGTGTTCTTGTCATTTTTTAAAATCGATTTAGCCTATGAATGCCCCAAGTTTAAAAATCACATGATGGACTTTGAAAGTGAACAGTCCATATTTTAATAGCATTGTGACACAGGACAAAATTACCAATTCAGAGGTTTAGGAATGTGATAATTCAATTAGCATACATTCATTATTAGGCCAATTATGTCTCATCTGCTCAGTCATGTTTATCAGACAGGTGACAGATTCATGTCCAACAGTCTTTCTTCACGGTGAACTGGTCACTGCGGTCACTATCTGCACATGTCTGTGCTACAGCGATATAATTTTTTAATTTTTCAGCCTTCATATTTTTCTGTCAATTTGAACAGAGATATGATCTATGTGGACGTCAGAGCTTAAAAATGTGTTGCTGCAAAAGTGCAGCAGGTCAGGCAGCATCAAAGGAGCAGGAGAATCGACTTTTCGGACTTCAGTAAGGCGTTCGACAAGGTTCCCCATGGGAGACTGATTAGCAAGGTTAGATCTCACGGAATACAGGGAGAACTAGCCATTTGGATACAGAACTGGCTCAAAGGTAGAAGACAGAGGGTGGTGGTGGAGGGTTGTTTTTCAGACTGGAGGCCTGTGACCAGTGGAGTGCCACAAGGATCGGTGCTGGGTCCACTATGTTTTGTCATTTCCATAAATGATTTGGATGCGAGCATTAGAGGTGCAGTTAGTAAGTTTGCAGATGACACCAAAATTGGAGGTGTAGTGGACAGCAAAGAGGGTTACCTCCGAATACAACAGGATCTTGACCAGATGGGCCAATGGGCTACGAAGTGACAGATGGAGTTTAATTCAGATAAATGCGAGGTGCTGTATTTTGGGAAAGCAAATCAAAGCAGGACTTATACATTTAATGGTAAGGTCCTAGGGAGTGTTGCTGAACAAAGAGACCTTGGAGTGCAGTTTCATAGCCCCTTGAAAGTGGAGTCGCAGGTAGATAGGATAGTGAAGAAGGCATTTGGTATGCTTTCCTTTATTGGTCAGAATATTGGGTACAGGTGTTGGGAGGTCATGTTGCGGCTGCACAGGACATTGGTTAGGCCACTGTTGGAATATTGCGTGCAATTCTGGTCTCCCTCCTATCGGAAAGATGTTGTGAAACTTGGAAGGGTTCAGAAAAGATTTACAAGGATGTTGCCAGAGTTGGAGGATTTGAGCTACAGGGAGAGGCGGAACAGGCAGGGTCTGTTTTCCCTGGAGCATCGGAGACTGAGGGGTGACCTTATGGAGGTTTACAAAATTATGAGGGGCATGGATAGGGTAAATAGGCAAAGTCTTTTCCCCGGGGTCAGGGAGTCCAGAACTAGAGGGCATAGGTTTAGGGTGAGAGGGGAAAGATATAAAAGAAACCCACGGAGCAACTATTTCACACAGAGGGTGGTACATTTTTGGAATGAGCTGCCGGAGGATGTGGTGGAGGCTGGTCCAATTACGACATTTAAGAGGCATTTGGATGGGTATATGAATAGGAAGGGTTTGGAGAGATAAGGGCCTGGTGCTGGCAGGTGGGACTAGATAGGGTTGGGATATCTGGTCAGCATGGACAGGTTGGACCGAAGGGTCTATTTCCATTTTGTACATCTCTGTGACTCTATGAACAGAAGTTGAAGATCTATTCAAGTAATTTCTTCTTACTTATTTTGTAATACAAAATGGTGCTGGATTTTGGCAACAAAAAGAAAAAGTCATTCATTTTTGATGGACATTATCAATTGGAAGGCAGTCACTGATGGCCTTGAATGCTGGAGACTGTTTGGGAGGGAATTGGAAAAGGTGAACAGAAACACAAAGTTCAACTGACAGAGAAGATGGCCTAGAGAATCCAGAGAATCCTGCACCTTCTCAGCTCCATGTTGTCCTCTGTAGCACATACAGCATAGACTGCCATATCAGAGTCCTGAGCCACACCCGACAATGGTAAACACAATTAAATTAGATTCCCTACAGTATGGAAACAAGCCCTTCAGTCCAACAAGTCCACATCAACCCTCTGAAGAGTAACCCACCCAGACCCATTCTCCTATCCTATATTTACCCCTGACTAATGCACCTAACACTATGGACAATTTAGCATGACTAATTCACCTGACCTGCACGTCTTTGGATTGTGGGAGGAAACCAAAGCACCCGGAGAAAACCCACACAGGCACGGGGATAAACTATCATCTTACGAGAGGCCTAACTAGATTTGACTCCAATTCATCAATTCTAATATTCACTTAATTGTACTGTTTATTTCTCAGTCTGTTAATATTGTTGGTTAAGCAGATAAACAGTTGGGTCCATTGCTTACTCAAACTCCAAATGGCCGATAACCGTCACTATGCCAATAACAGAATTACAGAACAGGCCATTAACCAAGCTTGTCCACACCAATCCTGCGAAGAGTAACCCACCCTGACCCATTCCCCCACATTTATCCATGACTAATGCACCCAACCGACATATCCCTGAACACTATGGGCAACTTAGTATAGCCAATTCACCTAACCTGCACATCTTTGTGATTATGGGAGCAAACCCACGCAGACACTGGGAGAATGTGCAAACTCCAAACAGACAGTCACCTGAGTCTGGAATCAAACTTAGGTCCCTGGTGCTGTGAGGCAGCAGTGCTAGCCACCGTGTCACCCCTCGCAATTTTAGCTAAAACTGTTTAAGCCTAAACATGCACAAACAAGTGCAGCATGTACAATTCTGGATATGCTGTAAAATCACTTACTTGAGCAAAACCTGGCCCTGAATTCTTAGAAGATAATATTAATTCCTAAATGATACACCACATTTCTGCCTAGCCACATCATCTTGTAGTGAAATTACAACACACCTCAGCTTTTGAAAAAATTATTTAGTACAAGAAATAACCTGCATTTATTCAAAAGATATTTGTTTAATCATTCTCCTGTGGGGTGTGAGCATCAATAGCGAGGCCAGTATTTGTTGCCTCACCCCCAGTTTGCCTGGAATGGAATGGCTGCAGAGGGCGATTCAGAGTCACCCACACTGCAGTACCACATGGAGGAAGAACGCCTGCTTCATCTTCTGCCTTGGGACCCTTTAACCACATGGCAGCAAAATCAACTTGACTAGTTTCCAAATCTCTTCTTCCACACCCCACCCCCTCCCCCACCTCATCCCAAATCCAACACTTCAACTCAGTACCACCCTCTTGAACTGTGAACACCCACCTGTCCATCTTCCTTTCCACCTATCTGCTGCACCCTCCCCACCAACCAATCACAATCACCCCCCACCTGCATCTACCTATCGGCTTCGCACCTACCTTCCTCCCACCCCCACCCTCCTATTTATACCTCAGCTCCCTTGCACCCCACATTCCTGATGGAACGCTTATGCCCGAAACATCGATTCTCCTGCTCCCCAGATGCTGGCAGAGCTGCTGTGCTTTTCCAACACCACACATTTTGACTCTGACTCTCCAGCTTCTGCAGTCCTCACTTCTCTAGACCTGTAATTATGAAGAGGTGATATTACCATCGCATTACCGTTTTCCCAAAACAGCATCCATTTTTTTAATCAGCTATGGAATTCATGTGTTGCTGGAGATAGGGACCCATGAGGGACAGGACAGATATGTTACAGCTGGGGATAGGGAGTGCTCAGGTGTGCTATAGAATAGGAAGGAGACATGCTTTGTATAGAATGGGGAGGGGGCTGGGTTAGGAGTGACACAGGTCCCATGATTTCTGCCCCTTGTCTGCAACCCCTCACTCCAGACACTGACAATAGAGAAAACAAACAGCATGTAGAGAGTTACGTCATCGGAGAATGTGCCTCAGGGTAAACATGATCAAAGCAAATCTTTCCAGGTAGTAAAACTCTAATTGTATAAAGCACTATAGCTGGCTTCTATATCACATAAAAGCTACAGAATTAAATCATGATGTGCAGCAAGGCTTTCAGGAATAGGAGTGCAGTATGATTCACTAACGAAGTAAACACAATTAATCATTTTCTTCTGCCCAGTGCTCCAAGACCAAATGCAGAATGGATATTATCGAACAAGGAAAACAATAAGAGGAGATTTAAGATCCATTTAAGCTAAAAGAAACAGCAAATGACAGAGTAATTGTTATTATAAGCAAGGCCACAGAATAAATAAGGCAAGGAAATGTGCCAGAAATCCATCAGTTAAAGCAGGATGTTTAGAAACTCGAGACTGTTGGCTTTGGTGAAGTTACTCTCCTCAGGGAAAGATGCAACAATGGATTTGTAAGATGTATCGACCTCTCAGGGCAAGGCCAATTTTGGGGATAAATCTTGCTGGAGTTGTACATTTCATTGTGTTCTCCAATAGTCAGACTGTTTCTACTACTGACCAGTTCAGAGCAAAGCATGCTGGGAATTTATAATGGCAACAGCACAGCAAGGGAAACCGTAACATTGAGATGTACAGCATGGAAACAGACCCTTCGGTCCAATCCGTCCATGCCAACCAGATATCCCAACCGAATCTAGTTCCACCTGCCAGCACCCGGCCAATATCCCCCCAAACCCTTCCTATTCATATACCCATCCAAATGCCTCTTAAATGTTGCAGTTAAACCAGCCTCCACCACATCCTCTGGCAGCTCATTCCATAATAGTACCACCATCCGTGAAAAAGTTGCCCCGTAGGTCTCTTTTATATCTTTCCCCTCTCGCCCTAAACCTATGCCCTCTAGTTCTGGACTGCCTGATCCCAGGGACAAGACTTTGCCTAGCACCGATCCTTGTGGCACTCCACTGGTCACAGGCCTCCAGTCTGAAAAACAACCCTCCACCACCACCTTCTGTCTTCTACCTTTGAGCCAGTTCTGTATTCAAATGGCTAGTTCTCCCTTTATTCCGTGAGATCTAACCTTGCTAATCAGTCTCCATGGGGAACCTTGTCGAATGCCTTACTGAAGTCCATATAGATCACATCTACCACTCTGCCCTCATCAATCATCTTTGTTACTTCCTCAAAAGTTTATGAGACATTATTTCCCTCGCACAAAGCCACGTTGACTATTCTTAATCAGTCCTTGCCTTTCCAAATACATGTACATCCTGTCCCTCAGGATTCCCTCCAAAAACCTGCCCACCACTGACGTCAGGCTCACTGGTCTATGTTCCCTGGCTTGTCCTTACCACCCTTCGTAAACAGTGGCACCACGTTTGCCAACCTTCCGGCACCTCACCTGTTACTATCGATGATACAAATATCTCAGCAAGAGGCCCAGCAATCACTTCTCTAGCTTCCCACAGAGTTCTCGGGTACACTTGATCAGGTCCTGGGGATTTATCCACCTTTACCCGTTTCAAGACATGCAGCACTTCCTCCTCTGTAATCTGGACATTTTGCAAGATGTCACCATCTATTTCCCTACAGTCTATATCTTCCATATCCTTTTCCACAGTAAATACTGATGCAAAATACTCATTTTGTATCTCCCCCATTTTCTGTGGCTCCACACAAAGGCCGCCTTGCTGATCTCTCCCTAGTTACCCTTTTGTCTTTAATGTATTTGTAAAAACTCTTTGGATCCTCCTTAATTCTATTTGCCAAAGCAATCTAATGTCCCCTTTTTGCCCTCCTGATTTCCCTCTTAAGTAGATTAGATTACTTACAGTGTGGAAACAGGCCCTTCGGCCCAACAAGTCCACACCGACCCGCCGAAGCGCAACCCACCCATACCCCTACATTTACCCCTTACCTAACACTACGGGCAATTTAGCATGGCCAATTCACCTGACCTGCACATCTTTGGACTGTGGGAGGAAACCGGAGCACCCGGAGGAAACCCACGCAGACACGGAGAGAACGTGCAAACTCCACACAGTCAGTCGCCTGAGGCGGGAATTGAACCCAGGTCTCTGGTGCTGTGAGGCAGCAGTGCTAGCCACCGTGCCGCCCACTCCTACTGCCTTTACAATCTTCGAAGGATTCACTTGATCTATCCTGTCTATACCTTACATATGCTTCCTTCTTTTTCTTAACCAAACCCTCAATTTCTTTAGTCGTCCAGCAATCCCTATACCTTCCTTTTCACCCTAACAGGAGTATACTTTCTCTGGATTCTTGTTATCTCATTTCTGAAGGCTTCCCATTTTCCAGCCGTCCCTGTACCTGGGAATATCTGTCCCCAATCAGCTTTCGAAAGTTCTTGCCTTTCAAAATTGGCCTTTCTCCAATTTAGAACTTCAACTTTTAGATCTGGTCTATCCTTTTCCAACATTATTTTAAATCTAATAGAATTATGGTCGCTGGCCCCAAAGTGCTCCCCCACTGGCACCTCATTCACCTGCCCTGCCTTATTTCCCAAGAGTAAGTCAAGTTTTGCACCTTCTCTAGTAGGTACATCCACAAACTGAATCTGAAAATTGTCTTGTACACACTTAACAAATTCCTCTCCATCTAAACCCTTAACACTATGGCAGTCCCGATCTATTTTTGGAAAGTTAAAATCCCCTACCATAACCACCCTATTATTCTTACAGATAGCTGAAATCTCCTTATAAGTTTGTTTCTCAATTTCCCTCTGACTATTAGGGGGTCTATAATGCAATCCCAATAAGGTGATCATCCCTTTCTTATTTCTCAGTTCCACCCAAATAACTTCCCTGGATGTGTTTCTGGGAATATCCTCCCTCAGCACAGCTGTAATGCCATCCCTTATCAAAATTGCCACTCCCCCTCCTCTCTTGCCTCCCTTTCTATCCTTCCTGTAGCATTTGTATCCTGGAACCTTAAGCTGCCAGTCCTGCCCCTCCCTGAGCCATGTTTCTATAATTGCTATGATATCCCAGTCCCATGTTCCTAACCATGCCCTGAGTTCATCTGCCTTCCCTGTTAGGCCCTTTGTATTGAAATAAATGCAGTTTGATTTATTAGTCCTACCTTGTCCCTGCCTGCCCTGACTGTTTGACTCGCTTCTGTTCTCAACTGTACCAGTCTCAGATTGATCTCTTTCCTCACTATCTCCCTGGGTCTCTCACCACCCCCCCCACCACCTTACTAGTTTAAATCCTCCTGAGCAGCTCTAGCAAATTTCCCTGCCAGTATATTAGTCCCCTTCCAATTTAGGTGCAATCTGTCCTCCTTGTACAGGTCACTTCTACCCCAAAAGAGATTCCAATCCAAAAATGTGAATCCTTCTTCCATACACCAGCTCCTCAGCCACGCATTCATCTGCTCTATCTTCCTATTCCTGCCCTCACTAACTCGTAGCACTGGGAATAATCCAAATATTACTATTCTCGATGACCTTTTTAAATTCCTGCCGAACTCTCTGTAATCTCCCTTCAGAATCTCAACCTTCCTATGTCTTTGGTTCCAATGTCTTTGGACAATGACCTTTTGCTGGCCCCTCTCCCCCATGAGAACATTCTGCATCCTCTCTGAGACATCTGAAACTTTGGGGAAAAACAGAAATTGCTGGAAGAACTCAGCAGGTCTGGCAGCATTTTTCAAGACAAAGCAGGGTTAATGTTTGGGGTCCAGTGACCCTTTTTCAGAATCATTCTGAAAACATCTGAAACATTAACTCTGCTTTCTCTCCACAGAAGCTGCCAGAATTGCTGTTTTTTTTCCAGCAATTTCTGTTTATGTTTCTGATTTCCAACATCTGCAGTTCTTTAGTTTTTTTGTCTGGAACCTCAGTGACCATTGGGATCAAAAGTCTGTCTCTGAGTTTAAAGGATTGGGACAATGGAGTGGAAAATCCAGAGAATTTAAATCAAATCAGGTACAGAAAGAGAAATATTGGGAGTAAAAATCAGATCCAGAGAAAATAGAGACAGAATGGATTCGTGGGAGCTGACTTAAAAATTCAATACTTGACACTGTAAAGCTTCTAATAAAAATTATCTACCCACAGGAATGAGACTCCTCATTTTAACTTATTCCATTTCTGGGCCAGCAAGGATGAGTAATATTGCATTAACGGTTATCTTACAATCAATAGGCGACTTAACACTCTTCATTGCAAATTTTAACTTTATGCAGCAAGGGTAATTAATGTGTAAATCCAGCAAGATTTTTCCCTCTGTCACAACAAGTGACAACACTGCACAAAGTACCTTTTAGTCAGTGAATCTTTTTTCTGAGATGCTCTGAGGTCATGAAAGGTGCAAGCATTTCTTTTTGAACAGGGAGCATAATGATAAGATGATGCTTGTGCAAAGCCAGCAGAGGAGTTGCGTAAATTCAACAACAAATCAGAGGGTTAGATACAGTGGACATTGAGAGCCTTTTTCCGAAGATGGTGATGGTTAGCACGAGGGGGCATAGCTTCAACTTGAGGGGTTATAGATATAGGACAGATGTCAGAGTAGTAGGGGCATGGAATGCACTGTCTGTAACAGTTGTAGACTCGCCAACTTTATGGGCATTTAAATGGTCATTGAATAGGCACATGGACAAGATTGGAATAGTGTAGGTTAGATGGGCTTCAGATTGGTTTCACAGGGTGGCACAACATCGAGGGCCAAAGGGCCTGTACTGCGCTGGAATGTTCTATGTTCAATTCTGGAGATTTGCATTTCTTCATTCCCTGGATGTTGACTGACTTGTCTCTGAATAACTGCATGTATCATGAACTTGTCATTTTTCCTTTGAGTTCTGGTCTGCTTCTGGTGAAGGAAGCAGCTAAAGTATAGCAGGTAGTTCTGAGACAGCTAGTTCCGCACTGATCTGCCCTTCGTATCCACATAGAGCTGATGTCATGGACATAGGATGTACAGGTGAAGCTTCCACAAGTGTTGGGAAGAGAATTGTATGAAGTTTCTCACTGAAATCAGAAAAGCAGTGTCAACAAAATATCTACAGTCAAGGACAGACAGGTGGAATAAGATACTTGGCAGGGCTGGTAAAGGAGGGATTTTCAACTGTGTGACTTCACAACATTTGGGTTCTGGGTCTGATTCTTAGATCAGCCGAGACGAGATTGAAAGCTTTTCTCATAGCCCAGGAGACTAACTGCACAATAACATGTGACATAACAATCAAAGGCATATCTCCAGCAAAGCATTTATCAGTGCTTACATCAATTGACGTAATGGCACATTCCATTCAATATCTTAAAACATTGCTGAGCTTTAATGTTCCCAAGGAACAGGAAACTGGAGAGATGAGTTGGAAATGACTAAATTATTACTCACAGAGAATTTAATTGCCACTTAATTGATTGGGACAGAGAGTTCATAAATGGAATGAAGGGAATGGATTTCAAGAGTATTTGCGGACTCTACCTTGACGTGGAAACGTGGTTTTGAGGTATGAGAAAACCCAGGCAGAAACATTAAATGTGGGTCAGGAGCTTAAGCATTGTGACCACAACATGATAACACTGTAAAAGGTTGATGCAGAAGTAGGACATTTAGCCCATCCAGAGTACTCTGCCATTCAAAGAGATCATGGCTAATCTGATAAGACACAATTCTATTTTTCTATAACTCTTGATTTGCTTTCTGATTAAATATCTCTGCTTTGAATATATTTAGTTATCCAAACTCACCAGTCCTCTGCAGTAACAAATTCCACAGATTGGCTACCTTCTGCAAGAAAAATAACCTCATCTCTTCTTTAAATGAGCAGTCCAGGCTTTTAACTGTCTAGTCCAGCCAACGTGGACCTTATTCCTTTATAATTACCCTTATTCATTATTAATTACCAGCATGCTTTCTTCCAACCCAAGTTTCTCACTCTCGAACCGAATGCTAAATTCTACCATGTTATGGGCATTGTTTCTAACAGTATCTTTTAATCTTTTATTAAACCTGCCTCATTATACATGATCAAATCCAAAATAGCCTGATACCTGTTTGGATCCATGACATATTGTTCTGGGACACTGTCCTGAATACACTCCATGATTATTTTCATTGTAGCCACCCCTGATAATTTGATTTTTCCAATTTACGTGAAGATTTAAATCATCCATGAATAATGTACTCTCTATCTTACATGCCATCATTATCTCCCGATTTGTTCTTTGTCCTACAGTACAGCTAATGTTTGAAGGCTTGTCGATCACTTTCATCAGTATCTTCTTCCCCTTGTTATTTCTTACTTCCACTCATATCAATTCTACATCTTCTGCTCCATAATAATTTCCTGCTATTGTACTAATTAACAAAGCTACCCCTACCTGTCCTTCCTTCCTGCCTATCCTTTCGAAAAGTCACATATCCCTGAATATTTAGTTTCCAGCTTTGATCTCCTTGTAACCAAGTCTCCATAAGATCGTGTCCATAAAATCCTATTTGTGCTGTGATTGAGAGTGATTAATTTTGACTTTTCACCATATTTGCCCCTTTGACACCACTTTCTGCTTTATTTTTATATTTTTACACTCTGTCCCTTCCTGACTTACTTAAGGTAGTGATAGCTGCTCTGAAATGCTACTGTATCCTTTTGCTGTGTAGGCCTGTGTACCTATCCTTGCCCTCCAACTCTCTACAGGTCTAGTTTTTCAGTTCAGTGACACTAGTGCCAGCACAGTTCAAGTGAAGTCAGTCCCATCAGAACAGCTCCCCTCTACTCCAGTATTGGTGCCTGTGCCCCGCGAACTGAAACCCATTCCACCCCACACCAATCTTTGAGCCACACATTTAACTCCTTGACTTTATTCACTCTAAGCTAGTCTTTGATTCTGGTTATAATCCTGACATTAATATATTGGAGGATCTGCTTTCTAATTTAGCTCCTAACTGTTCAAATTCTTTCAGCATTACTTCTTTTCTAGTCCTATAAATGTTGCTGGCTCCTATTTGATTGACGGCAGCTGGATCCCTCCCTCCCCACGCCAGATTCCTCTCCATCCTTGAGGAGTTGTCTTTAACCTTGGCACTGGGAAGGGAATACAACCTTTGGGAGTCAATCTTACAGTTGCAGTATCTGGAGAGCAGGATCCATTGATTGCACTGTGCCCTACCACTGCTACGTTCTCATTTTCTGTACCCCAGTCACTGCAGTCCTCACTTTCATCCACACAGCTTAGAATGACCTCATAATTGTCAGACCATTTGCAGGGACTGAGGCTCCTCAAACAATAGCCTTGGATCCCCAGATGTGCCTCACACTGTCGTGACCCTAATCACAAACAAACTTTGAAATACCTCATCCGAGGAGTGTCACTGCCCTCTGGAACAGAGCGTCAGGTAACATTTCCCCTCCCTGATGCAGCTCGGTTTCCAGCTCAACTCGGGTCTGAGTTTAAGACTGTACAAGTTATCGGTCAGGCTCAGAGTGTGAGGCATGTGTGCATGCTAGAAGTTGCATGTAGCATATGTAGAGAACCCTTACACTACATCTTTTTCAAAAAAGGGGGTCATGGAGATGGCCAAACTCTGCTACATCTGTTCGACAACACTTTGGACAATGAAGATCTACCTGCCTGGCCTTATAGAGTCATATAGCACAGACACTGATCCTTTGGTCCAACTCATCCATGCTGACCAAGTTATTGAAACTAACCTTGTCTCAGTTGCCTGCATTTGGCCCATGTCTTTCTAACCCTTTCTTATTCATGTTGTTGTCCAAATATCTTTTAAATGTAGTAACTGTACCTGCATCTAATACTTCCTCAGGCAACTCATTCCACATAAGGTGAATGGCAGGTGTCTTTTCCCTAGGGTTGGGCTGTGGATTTCAAGACTAGGGGGGGCATATTTTTAAAGTGAGAGGAGAAAGAATTTAAAAAGACACAAGGGGCAATGTTTTTAGACTTCTTTGGTAATTAATCCTTTCTATGCACTTCAAGAACATGTCCAATTCCCTTTTGAAAGTTACTGCTGAATTTGTTTTCACCGCCCTTTTAGACAGAACAATCCTGGTTTTCAAACAGCTGTTTCTTTTGGAAATGTCAGGGGTTCATTTGACATTTATTGGTTTGTTGAAAGGATGGTTACAGCGGCTGAGTTCTACATTGGTGACAGAGTTTTTCAATGGCAGGTATCATTTGACTGACAATATTCCTGCTCAAACCAATAGAGAAACTTCTGCCTCACAGTTACAAAGATTGCATCTTGAAGGTTCAAACAAGTTCTTGGCTGAATTTGCAATGTAAGGAATGAGGGAGGGAACTAATTGCAAGAGATACTGTCATATGGATGAGTCATATGGACGGATCCAACTCTTTAGCTGTGTCTATAATTTGGCAACAGATTTACAGGCAATACATGAGGAAAACCTTTTGTCTACATTGTGTGGTTAGGTCTGGAATGCACTGCGCTGCCTGAGAGGGTGGTGAAGGCAGGTTCAATCATGACTTTCAGAAGCGATTGGAGTATTATGTAGAGAATTGCGGGTACATAGGGAATAGGATGAGAGTTGTTCTTGCAGAGATCCAGCACGGGCCTGATGGGCTAAATGGCCTTGTTCTGTGCTGTCAGCATTTTACGATTATATTAGATCTCAGGACACAACATTTTTAGTGTCCTGATCAACGTTCATTTCTCAGACAAGATGATTTCGTTAGATGATCTCGTCATGCGGGAACGTGCAGTACCTAAATTAGCTGCTGTGTCAGTAATTGTACTTTTTTTTAGATTGGGTTCCCTACAGTGTGGAAACAGGCCCTTCGGCCCAACATGTCCACACCGACCCTCTGAACAGTAACCCACCCAGACCCATTCCCCTAACCTATATTTACCTCTGACTAATGTACCTAACACTATGGGCAATTGAGCACGGCCAATTCACCTGGCAAGCACATCTTTGGAGGAACCAGAACACCCGCAGGAAACCCACGATTGAGCCAATGTGCTGCCTTCATTAAATAAGTCTGCAGTTGCAATGTTGCAACATTCTCAGGATATGAAAAGACCTTTAGAAGGGTAAGTTATTTTGGGTCTAACTACCTTGATACTACACTTTCTGCATGACAGGTTCGAACAAATAGCCAGGAATTAATTACCCACATTACTTTTAATCAGACGAATCATTCAAGCATCAATACTGGTTACATCTCTTACTCCAAAACTGTTCAAAATGATGTCTTGCTGAGTCATGAACAGAAGTGAATGCACTCTGTGTCCTCCCAGTGTCCCTAGAATGTCCAGGTCAAGTCCCATCTGTCCTAATCAGCTTGATTAAAAACAACTGTAAACAGCAGAAAATAAACTATTGCTGTGTTCCCTTTCACTCCCATACTCTGCTTTAGGAAGTCAATGGACTCAGAGAGGGATTAGGGGAAGTTCTTTCAGGCTCTCCATTTAATCGGATCCTGGCTGGTGGGTGTCTGAAGGCTAGTCTCCTGCTCCAGCTTGCTTTAACCTGCTGATTTTGTAACATTCCACATAAACTGGGGCCAGGATTTATGACTGTGGCTGGGGTTAGGAATCAAGCTGTGAGATTAGATGGAGTTTATATAGCAGGGCAGAACTGGTCGGCATGGACGGGTTGGACCAAAGGGTCTGTTTCCATGCTGTACATCTCTATGACTCTATGATTAGCACTGAGGAAATGCCTATTTCTAGAAGCTGGGGAATCCCATTACACCCTCAGCAAGTTTGTGACTATTTCCTTAAGCCAGAGCAGTGGCAAAGGTTGGAATATCACTCGGACAGTTTGCAAATCCATGGGAAGGAATATTCTGGGCTTGGGGATATAATGGTGGCGTAATTCATGAGAAAGATTGAGTGAGACTTTGCACTAGACTATTCGATGCCTCACAATGGTTTATAATCTGTTCAAGTTGGCCATTCAGCCCCTCAGGCCAGGTTCTACCATTCAAGGTCCTGCTTCAGAAGGTTGAGGATTCAAATCTCCATCCAGGACTTCAGTACAAGATGACAGTCCGAGTCCAGCATTTAGGCTTTTCTGCACTATCTGACGGGCTGTTTTTAGATCAATTATAAAGTGAGGCCCTATCAGCCCTACCAGGAGGAGGTGAAAGACCTTACAGCACAATTGCAAAGAGTCGCCAGGATATCCCTGAATCCCAGACCAATATTTATCCCATAACCAGCATCACTAAAACAAAATAAAACAAAACAATTATTTGGTCATTACAATGTTGCTGTTTTTCTTTACTCATTCATGCTTGCCAGGGAGCATTTATTCCCCAGTTGCCCAGAGGGCAGTTAAGAGTCAACCACATTGCTGTGGGTCTGGAGTCACGTGTAGGCCAGGCCAGATAAGGATGGCAGCCTCCTTCCCTAACGGCCATTAGTGAACCAGATGGGTTTTTCCAACAATGGGTTCATGTTTGTCATTAGACTTTTAATTCCATTTTTAAAAAAATATTGATTTCAAATCCCACCATCTGGCAGGATTCAAACCTGGGTCCCCAGAATGTTATCTGGTCTCTGGATTAACAGTCAGGCGATAATACCACTAGGTCATCACCTCTCCATTTGTGGGGGGTTGCTGTGCATGCATTGACTGCTGATCATGTATCTTACGTTACGAGAGCATCCATCGCTGCAAATGGTATACATTAGCTGTAACTTACTTTGGGGCAAGCCATGGTTTTGAAAGGGATGTTATGAAGTGGGCGGCACGGTGGCACAGTGGTTAGCACTGCTGCCTCACAGCGCCAGAGACCCGGGTTCAATTCCCGCCTCAGGCAACTGACCCACAATCCAAAGATGTGCAGGTCAGGCGAATTGGCCATGCTAAATTGCCCGTAGTGTTAGGTGAAGGGGTAAATGTAGGGGAACGGGTCTGGGTGAGTTGCGCTTCGGCGGGTCGGTATGGACTTGTTGGGCCGAAGGGCCTGTTTCCACACTGTAAGTAATCTTAATCTAAGTCTAAATTCAAATTCTCCTTTTCACAATTAGATATTCACAGCTAATTTCTCTCAGCTTCACGGACTCACCTTAATTCTGTGACATTAACATCCTTGCCCCGCAAAAAAAATCGATCAATCTCAATTTGAAAATTTGCAATTGACCCTGAGCCTCAAAGGATCCTGCACGATTCAATCTGTGTGTTTGATTACAAACCTTTGTGAGTGAAAATTAACACTGGCGATCTGCCACTCTCACTAAAGGGCTCTATCAGCTGAGGAATGCCCTATTACTGACCTAAAGTCAGACTTACTCTCTCAACCTGCTCGACCTCACTGTCACCTTCAGTGCTACCGACAAGCCTCCGCTCACCAATCAGCTCCTGATCAAAAAACACAGAAAAGCGGGCACTGGACTTGAAACATTACTTCTGATTTCTTTCGATAAATGCTGCCAGACCTACTGAGCTTTTCCAGCAATTTCTATTTGAGTTCCTAATCAATGTGAAAATATGAACCAAATCCCCCATTGGTTTGGATTTCATAACCACAGCAAATCAGCCTTGTGTGAAGACAGCACTCAGTATTATGTCTTAGGAATGAAGATTTACTTCATTCAGTTCTGCTACTCAGCTGTTTTTTTTATTCCCTGCACTTTAGACCTGGTACTGTCAAGTTGCTTTAGGGAGAGAGCTAAAGTGGAAAATTGAATGTGATCACGAGCCCTAGCTAATGTATTCATTAAGTGCAAAGACAAGACTTTGGTCAGAGTATTATTACACAGCTAACAGCTGAGGGAAGTGGGCCATTAAGTGACAGATAAAGATGGGCACTCTGTATTAGTCTTTGCAAATAACAAGCCCGTATTTGTAGCAGTTCACTAACTTGTACTAGCTTCAACTCTGCAGAGTTTCAAACAGATAACCCTGCACTTAATTATCGCAGGGTCTCACCACTCCTGATCTTTAACCTCCTGTCATTCCAATCCAACACTCCCACTTTAGCCACTCTGGTGCTATGACACAGGAACATCAACCATGTGAAAGATCTCTGGGTGTTTAACAGTGTGGGATTCACAGGAGCATGTGTTTATTGAAGATATGAATCTCCTCAACTTTAATAGGCTAACAAGTGCAATAAAATACTACTCAACAGAATCTCACGTAAGCACCCATAAAGAGTGTGGAGCAAATCCTCGCTCTCCGTGGATCAGTGGGAACATACTCCCCTCCCAACCAGGCGGCTGTGAGCTCAAATCCCACTCTAGCAACATGAAGCAATAATCCAGACTGAGTTCTGGTGCAAATCTAAGTGCTGCTCTGCCAGAGATGCCAACTTTCAAATGAGACATTAAACCAAGATACCATCATCTCTCAGGTGAACATAAAAGATCATGATTAGGAGATGTCGGTGTTGGACTGGGGTGTACAAAGTTACAAATCACACAACACCAGATTATAGTCCAACAGCTAGTGCTTCCAATTAAACCTGTTGGACTATAACCTGACGTTGTGTGATTTGTAACTTAGTAAAAGATCACGTTACTAATTTAGAGAAGGGGCGGAGTGCTCCCTGTAGCTTTCTGCCAATGTTCGTTCCTCAGCCTACACCTGAAACAGACTCTCTGGACATAGACCTACTTTTGTGGAATTTTGCTGTGTGCCATGTTTCCTACACTGTGCCTGTGACTGCACTGTCAAATATATTTCACCGGCGTAAGGCAATTTGGAACATTCTGCAGTCTTGTAGGTGCTACATAAATGTAATTAACTGTAGTTCATCAGATTGCAGCCCTTGGGATACAATGCAGTTGAAAATCAATGATGAAGATTAATATTCCTGACCCCTTGAACCCCAAAAAGATTTAAGGTGAAATTCATATATTTCTATTTAAAGAAAAGTGGGCAAATTAATAAAATGAAAAAATGGATGGAGGGAGCAAAGAGAGGGAACGAGAGAAGGTGGGTCCCTATGCTTGTGGCTCTGGTTATGAGCAGGGAACATGGTCAGCATGAACTGGTAGGACCGAAGGGTCTGTTTCCATGCTGTATGACCCTATGATTCTCAAGGACAGTGCCCTTGTTAGTGTTGAGATAAATGGACACTCAGTTAATGAAGCTGTCTCCCACTCCAGCAACCCACCCTCATCACAAGTGAATTCCTATTCAGACCCAGTCCTCTTCCCCCTTCCCATGCCCCGGTTCACCTTGAAATGGGGACAATATAATGTGGAGAACGTAAAAACCTGGGCGGAAGATGGAATGTGAGTGGGGTATACCTCAAGAAGCAGGAGATTAAATCCCTCAGAAGCCTCATGTCTGCTTTGACTGACTAGATTCAGAACAAGAGTCATGCCAGACTCAAAACATTAACTCTGCTTTCTCTCCACAAATGCTGCCAGAGCAGCTGAGTTTCTCCAACAAATTCAGTTTTTAATCTCTGAGAGCAGAACCTGAAATCTGTCCTGTTGCACCCTCTCCTGGCCTGAAACAGCAAAGTCATTGCTCCTGCTCCAACGTTTCAGGATGAATTATTGCCCAATTTGTAAATTCACAGCTATTTTTTGAGAATAGAACTGAAAACATTTTTCATAGGAAAAGAAACAATTAAAGCAGAATAAGAATTAAATGGGGCAGTAAATCAGAGCTGCCTGTAAAACAGGTGAGAGGCAAAGCCTTACTTTTATATAGCACCATTGAGGATGTCACAAAGTTAAATAATGCTTGTAATGTTGGTAACCAGGAAGAAGACTGGATTGTTTCCAACAGTTTCCAATTTACTTTTAACCAATTCATCATTGCCTTCTCTCCAAAATCCTTCTTACAGGTAAATACAGAGGCTGAGGTTTGTAACTGTTTACAACCCCTGTTTAGTACCTCATAATGCTATCTCTTGTACTGTCCAAACTCACATTAACATCAGGTTCCCTCCTTAAATTTCTAAAATCACCTCGATTCCTGTTCTGACTGGCAAATGATGAACATTTATGCTCAAAACATTGACTCTCCTGCTGCTCGGATGCTGCCTGACTGACCGGCTGTGCTTTCCCAGCACTACACTTATAGACCCTTCAGTCCAACTCATCCATGCCAACTGGATATTCCAAATTAATCTGCTCATCTCCGTGGATTGTCACCTTGTCATGGTGGAGAAGCTTGTGTGGTCCTGAAATCTCGTGAGCGAGATGCCGTCTGGAGCTATGCTCCTGGTAGGGTCACCCATTGCGGTAAGGTCAAGGTTGAGGTTCCTGACAAAAACAATCCAACCAAGAACTCAACAGCAGTGAAGAGAGATGAAGACTGCAAGAAATCCATCAACTCCAATCATCGTGGTCTCCATGGCACTGGAATCAGTTGGTTGTGAAGTATCGTTTGCTTCTTGGAGCTCAACATTGAGTACACGTTAAACAAATATATGCACAGGTGTCTTCATTCTGTGGGCCACTTCCTCAAGTCTTTCGGTGATCAGGGGAGGGTGACGGGAGCAGGCAATGTGATGGCTGGAAGCTCCTAGCTAAGAACCGGCACGAAAGCAGTGAATACTTGACTCAGTTTCTCAACTTTTGAACAGAAGCAGGAAAGTTGATCGGTAGCAGTATTCATGTCTGAGCAGCCCTCTTTAAGATCCAATCTGCTCACCCTGAACTGGGAGGGGGCAAGAAAAGGTGCCCTAAAAATAGTCAACTTCACCCCATCCTGTCTGGAAAACTGCATCCAGCGGGATCACTATTATGCAGTCGAAAAACATCAAGAAGTGAAACTATGAAATTTGGAACTTGGAATATATGAACTCTGATGGATAACCCAGACCATCCAGAGAGGAGAACCGCCTTTGGTGATTGAGATAAATGGACACTCAGTTAATGAAGCCTACCCCTGCCTCTGATCCCAGCACCCACCCAGGAACTCCAAAAATTAACTTTGACGTTGTTGCTCTGAGCGAGACCCACAGAGCTAGAGAAGGGCAACTAAGGGAAGAGCAAGGTCAATACACCTTTTTTCCAGAAAGGACTTGATCCTGAACAACCAAGGATCCCTGGAGTAGGTTTTGCCATCCAAAACAGCCTGCTTCAGAAGCTGACCACGGGGAATCAGTGAATGTTTCATGACTCTGCGAATCCAGTTCATCAAGAACCAACATGCAACCATCATCAGCGCCTATGCTCCAACTCTGGATGCTAAAGACAAAATAAAGGAGACTTTTATGCCCAACTTGATGACATCCTTTCCTCTGTTCCCAACAACAACAAGATCATTCTCTTGGGAGACTTCAATGCCAAATTTGGGAAAGATCATAGGCTCTGGACTGGAATAATAGGCAAGGAAGGAGTTAGCAAAGTCAACACCGATGGAACACTCCTCCTCACTAAATGTACTGAACACAATCTGGTGATTACAAATGCCCTATTTCACCGGAAAAACAGACAAAAAGTCTCCTAGCAGCATCCACGCTCCAAACACTGGCACCTCCACAACTACATCATTGTACAATCTTGGGACCAACAAGATATACTGATAACAAGAGCTGTTACTGGTGCTAACAAGAGCTCGGCAGACCATTGACTCATCTCGTCCACCATGAGAATGAAGATTCAGCCCAACAGGAAACATTAAAGTCAGAACACTATCAAGAAATTCAATGGTGACATCCTCCAAGATATCAATCACGTACAGAAGTTCCAACAAAATCTTCAAGACCAATTGCCTCAACAAATCCCACCATCCATTGAAGAATACTGGAATCAATTGAAGAACGTTATCATCACCGCCCGCACAGAAATAATTGGGTTCAAGACAAAAGAAAAATCAGGATTGGTTCAATGATAATGACAAACTATCCCAACAACTTATCGATGAAAAGAGAAAAGCTTTCATCACCTTACAAAATGACCAACAATCAACTACCAAATGGAAACACTATCAGGAATGCAAGGTTGCAGTCCAGAAGAGCACCTGAAATCTGAAAAACCAATGGTGGAGGGGGAAAAGCTCAGGAAATCCAACAACTAGCAGACACCAACAACACTCGAGGCTTATTCAACACAACTAAAGCTATTTTGACCTATCCACTCACGGTCAAGCCCGTCTCAAAAGCAAAGATGGGTTCCACCATCCTGAAGAGCAATGCTGACACCATGGAGGGAGCACTTTGAAGATCTTCTAAATCAAATTGTCCCATTTGACAGGAAAGTGATCAACAACATTCCAAAACAACCTGTTGGTGACTCCCTCAGCAAAGTACCAACACTTGAAGTCAAGGAAGTCATCAAAACCTTGAAAAACAAAAGGCTACTGGACTTGATAGAATACCAGCCAGAGTCTACAAATTTGGAGGTAACCAATTTGTTACCAACTGCATCAACTTCTCATCAAAATCTGGCTAAATGAAGATGCACCAGCAGATGTTAGAGACTCAGCAATCATTACCATCTGCAAAAAGAAAGACGATCGATCAGAATGCAGAAAGTAGCATGGAATTTCCCTGTTAGCAACAGCAGGAAAGATCCTCAACCACATCATGAACAACCAGCTCAAGCCTTTAGCTAAGATCCTTCTGGAGACACTAGCCAGTTTCAGATCATCACGTGGAACAATCGACATGATCTTCACTAAGCAACAACTACAAGAAAAATGTTGTGAACAACTTCAACCTTTGTATCTGGCATTCATTGACCTCATCAAAGCCTTTGACTCGGTATCAAGGGAACTCCTATGGGCTGTCCTATCCACCTATGGATGCCCTGAAAAATCCTGGGACTCCTCTATGATGACATGCTTGCCACAGTCATGGTCAGCACCAGTAGCAGTGAACCTTTTCAAGTCAGATCATGATTGCCCCAACTTTATTCACTATCTTTATTGCAACAATCATCCACATCATCAAGGACGACCTACCCCCAGGAATCAAAATTGTCTACAGAACAGATGGCAGACTTTTCAATCTTGCCTGTTTTAAGTCTGAAAACAAGACATCTATGAGTTCCCCATCGAGTTCCAATACGCAGATGACAACAGTGTTGTAGCTCTCTCAGAAAACCACCTACAACAGATTGTGACTGCACACACACAACTTGGACTTCGCATCAATTCCAAGAAGACTCTGGTCATCTACCAAATATCACCAACTGAGACAAATCGGATAGAACCATTCATTCAACTTGGTGAAACAACCCTGGAAAACGTGGACCACTTTCCGTATCTTGGAAGTCACCTCTGCTCCAATGTCAACCTTAATAACGAGATCCAACATCATCTTAAATGCTCTGGAAAAGCTGTGGACGTCTCCAAACAAAAGTCTTTCATGATTGTGACATCAGGACAGACACCAAAATGTTAGTCTACAAAGTAGCAGTGATTCCAACGCTCCTGTATGCATCAGAAACTTGGACAACATACTGATGACAGCTAAAGGCACTTGAAAAGTCCTATCAATGGTACCTTCAAAATATCTTGGATATCAGCTGGGAAGATTGAGAGCGAATGTCAGCGTGCTGAATGAAGCACTAACAACAAGCATTGAAGCCTGCGTCATTAAGAACCAACCAAGATGGAGTAGCCATGTTGTTTAGATGAAAGACGAAAGTCTCCCGAAACAAATCTTCTACTCCCAGCTTAAAGAAGGCAAACGTAAAAGAGGCAGACAACAGAAGAGATTCAAAGACATTTTAAAAGACGATGACATCAACAATTAGGAAACCGATGTCAGGGACAGGAAATTCTGACAAACCATCATCCGAGAAGGAACAGCAACTTCCGAAGCCGACAGATAGGCAGAACGAGAAGAAAAGAGAAGAAAACGGAAAGCAAACGAACTTTCAAAGCCAAGATTGGACTCATAAGCCACCTGAGAGTCCATGAATAGATCAATGGAATGAAGACCATCATCCTCGACCTGGAGGGATAGCCACGACGATTAATCTAGTCCCTTTTGCCAGCCTTTGGCCCATATCCGTAAACTCTTCATATTCATATACTCATCCAGATGCCTTTTAAATGTTGTAATTGCACCAGCCTCTACCATTTCCTCTGGCAGCTCATTCCATACACGCACCACCCTCTGCGTGAAAAAGTTATCTCTCAGGTCCCTTTTAAATCTTTCCTCTCTCACCTTAAACCAATGCCCTCTACTTTGTACTCCCCTAACCTGGAGAAAAGACTTTTGATATTCACGCTATCCATTCCCCTCAACACACCTGGCCGGGCTCTTTACCCAGTACCAAATCTAATGTGGCCTCACCCCTTGCTGGCCTGTCTACGTACTGTATCAGGAAACCCTCCTGCACACATTGGACAAAAACGGACCCATTTACTCGAACTATAGTATTGCCAATCAATATTTGGAAAGATAAAGATTCCATATCAACTACCCTGTTACTCTCGCTCCAATTGAGAATATCTTTGCAATCCTTTCCTCTACATCTCTGGAACTATTCGGAGGCCTACAGAAAACTCCCAACAGGGAGTTTTCCTGTTTCCTGTTTCTAACCTCAGCCCATACTACCTCAGTAGATGAGTCCTCAAACATCCTTTTCTGCCACCATAATATTGTCCTTGACTAACAATGCCACACCTTCCCCTCTTTTACCATCTTCTCTGTTCTTACTGAAACACCTAAATCCAGAACCTGCAATGACCATTCCTGTCCCTGCTCTATCCATGTCTCTGAAATGGCCACAACATCGAAGTCCCAGGTACCATCCCATGCGGCAAGTTTACCCACCTTATTCCGGATGCTCCTGGTGTTGAAGTAGACACACACTTCAAACCACCTTCCTGCTTGCCGCTGCTCTCTTGCGACCTTGAAACCATATTTTTGCCCTCACTACTCTTAGCCTCCTGGACAGTGGAACTACAATTTAGGTTCCCATTCCCTTGCTGAATTAGTTTAAACCCTCCTGAAGAGCATTAGCAAATTTCCCCTCCCCCACCCAGGATAGTGGTACCCCTCTGGTTCAGGTGTAGACCATCCTGTTTGTAGAGGTCCTACCTATCCCAGAATGACCCCCAATTGTCCAGGTATCCAAAACACTCCCTCCTGCACCATCCCTGTAGCCATGTGTTCAATTCCTCTCTCCCTCTTCCTTGCCTCACTAGTACCTGGCACAGGTAACAAACCAGAGATAACAATTCTGTTTGTTCTAGCTCTAGCTCCCTAAATTTCTGCCTTACATCTCCATCCCATTTCCTACCTACATTGTTGGTGCCCATGTGGACTTGGGGCTGCTGCCCCTCCCCCTCAAGGATCCCGAAAACACAATCTGAGACATCATGAATCCTGTCACCTGGGATCCAACACACCAATTGTGTCTCTCTCATTCCCACAGAACATCCTATCTGTCCCCCTAACTATGGACAACCCAATGACTAATGCTCTGCTCCTCTCCCCCCTTCTTTTCTGAGCAAGAGACAGACTCTGTGCCAGAGACCTGTACCCTATAGCTGACCTCTGGTAAGTTGTCACCCCCAACAGTATCTAAAATGGTATACTTGTTAGCGAGTTTTGACAAGATTTGTAGCTCAGGTTAAGGTTTTGGATGTAGGTTTGCTCGCTGAGCTGGAAGGTTCATTTTCAGACTTTTTGTCACCATGCTAGGTTCCACCGGAGGCTCACTGATGATGTTAGGAGAAAGTGAGGACTGCAGATGCTGGAAATCAGTGTCAAGAGTGTAGTGCTGATGAAGGGCTTATGCCTGAAATGTTGATTATCCTGCTCCTCGGATGCTGTCTGACCTGCTGTGCTTTTCCAGCACTATACTCTCATCACTGATGATGTTACCTAGTATGGTGACGAAATGTCTGAGAACAAACCTTCCAGTTCAGTGAGCAAATTTACATCCGATGTACTTGTTGTTGAGGGGAACAGCCACAAGAGATCCCTGCATTGTCTGCTGATTCCCTTTCCATTCCCTGACTGTAACCCACCTGCCTTTTTCTTGTACCTGAAGTATGACTACCTCCATGTAATTCCTCTCAATAACCCCTATGCCAAAGTTCATCCAGCTCCAGCTCCAGTTCCCTAACGCAGTTTTCAAGGAACTGGAGTTGGGTGCACTTCCAGCAAATGCAGTCAGCAGGGACACTAGTGGTGACCCTTACCTCCCACATTCTGCAAGAGGACCAATCAGCTGCCCTGACCACCATTCCCACTGTTCTAAATTCCCAAAGAGTGTATTGAAAAACAAAGAATAAAAAAACTAGTTACCTTTCCAATCCAGCACACAGAACCTTTTTTTATTTTTGGTTAGAGGCTGTCAGGCCTGCTGAGCTTTTCCAGCAATTTCTGTTTTTGTTTCTGATTGACAGTGTTCGCAGTTCTGTCCGTTTTTAGTTCAAACTCCACGGTAAGATGTTAAAGGGCAAACAGAGAGAGAGCTGAATATTTACATGCACAAATCCTTTGAATTGGACAAGTTAAGAAAATAATTCTAAAAAATGGGACCCTTAACCAAAGAAATGAAAAGTGATAGAGCAATGAAGATTTTGCATAACACTGGTCATCCCCCAGATGGAGTACTGTGTCCAGTTTTGACCCCCTGCTTTCAGAAGGATGACAAGAAAGAGTGCTTACAATAAAAAGTGGGACGAGGGACTTCAGTGGGTGTGGAGGGACTGGGGAAACTGGAGTTGTTCTCCTTAGACCATAAAAGTCAATAGAGAGACAATGTGTCTGGCGGTAAGCAGGTTAGAAACCAGTGGGACACAGGTGTAAGGTAAATGATAAAGAGCCAGAGGGGAGGAGAAGGAGAAGTCTTTTTCTATAAACCCTTGTGGTGATCTGGAACACTCTACCGAAAAGGGCAGAGGAAGCAGAGTCAATGGTAACCTTTAATCAGAGAACTGGATACATACTTGAAGAGGACAAAATTTGTAGCACCCTGTGAAATAGCATGGAGGAGTGGGCCTAAATCAATTGGGCAGCTCTATCAAAGAGCACAAGCACAATGGGCTGAATCGCCTTCTTCTGTGCTATATGATTCTATAAACGCCATGGATATTGCTCGTTCCACTTTCTTAGGATACTCACAGTGATATGTTTTTGGGTTTTACAGGATTAATTTACTCTGCAGCACCATATGTCCGTATGTGAGGAGACTGCTGTATAGCTAACCTTTGGTCAATTATGTTATCACCAATTAATTGCATACATTTATTCAGAGAGCAGACAGTTTGTGAGTTTGTGTAGTGGGACACTGCTGGACATTAAAGCAATTTGATTTTCTATTTTTAAACACTGATGGGATTTTAATTTACAACTGGGGCTTTATGGGGACTGAGGCTGTGGGGTGCTGAAAGTGGCTACAGCCTATGAGCAGTCATAAGCAACTTCTTTTCCTGCTAGTTTAGTGAGGAGTTATTCAGTAACTATTCAACCCAAGACTCTTCCAAAATTATCTAACTTTAGGAAAGTTTTTACAATTTCAATGGAAACGCAAATGGCAATCTTCAACATCTCCCCTTCCTGAATATTATCCCGAGATGGGAAAAAGAAGGGAATGGTTTTGATAGTTAAGGTGAAAAGCAAAGTGTTGTGAAATTACAAATGAAGAAAGGCCAATATGGATGAAACCATATACTTTCAAAGAGGGTGCAGGAATAGAGAGCCGGGGTGTGTATATACAAAAAGTGGTCAGACAAGTTGAGAAGCCTGTTTTAAAAAAAAATTGGGATCCTTGTTTTTATGAGAGCAAGTGTGCTCTGTTAAAACCCAATGAAACACTGTTGAATGCTGTAGCCAGAATAGTATGGATCAGTCTAAGCTGCAGTCTTGAGGAAGAATGGCCAGGCTTTGGAGACAGTGGAGAGTAGAATAGACCAGCTTTTTATTTGTCATTTCTACCATTTACAACTGATACAGTAAAAAAAAAACAAGACAGTGTTCCTCCAGGACCGAGGGTGCTACATGGACAGCACAAACTACACAAACATACACAGCATAACAAGTGCAAAACACACAGGTTCCAGTGTAATAGAAGAATGATAAATAATAGACATTTTTCTAGCAGCAATTTAAAGTCACGCAAATAATTTCAGATGCTAAGAAACCTGATGGCTTGAGGGAAGAAACTGTTACACAGTCTGGCCGTGAGAGATCAAATGTTCCGGTGTCTTCTGCCAGATGGCAGGAGGGAGAAGAGTTTGAATGAGGGGTGTGTGGGGTCTTCTGCAATGCTCTTAGCCTTTTGGATGCAGTGTGTGGTGTAAATGTCTGTAATGGAGGGAAGAGAGACTCCGATGATCCTCTCAGCTGTCCTCACTGTCCGTTGTAGGGTCTGAGATGGTGCAATTCCCGACCCAGGCAGTGATGCAGCAGCTCAGGGTACTCTCAATGAACCCCCTGTAGAATGTGGTGAGGATAGAGGGGGTGTGGGAGGTGCACTTTCCTCAGTCTACACAGAAAGTAGAGATGCTGCTGGGCTTTCTTGGCTATGGAGCTGGTATTGAGGGTCCAGGTGAGATTCTCTGCCAGGTGGATACCAAGAAATTTGGTGCTCTTCACGATTTCCGCAGGGGAGCCGTCGATGTCCAGGGATGAGTGGTCACTCTGTGCCCTCCTGAAGTTGACAACCATCTCTTTCGTCTTGTCCACATTCAGAGACAGGTTGTTGGCTCTGCACCAGTCCGTTAGCCGCTGCACCGCCTCTCTGTATGCTGACTCATCATTCCTGCTGATGAGACCCACCTACAGTAATGTCATCAGTGAACCTGATGCTGTGACTCAAGTTGTGCATTATTGCATAGTCATGTGTCAGCAGGGTGAACAGCAGTAGACTGAGCACACAGACCTGGGGGACCCCCCCGTGCTCAGTGTGATGGTGTTGGAGATGCTGTTCCCAATCTGGACTGACTGAGGTCTCCCAATCACGGTGTGGAGGAGATTGATGAGAACAGAGCCAGGGATACGAATCTATGGTTACATGAGGAGTTTGATTAAGCTGGGACTGTTTGCCTTCGAGTACAGAAGGTTAAGAGTTAAATATGTTCTAAATAGTGAATGGTTTTGATTAAGTAAATAAGGAGAAACAGTTTCCTATGCAGAAGGGTTGGTGACCAGTGGGATACAGATTTAAGGGATTGGTAGAAAAATCAGAGTTGACATGAGAGAAAATTTGTGCCATGTAATATTTAGTCTTAACAGAATTGTGTACAATTACTCAAATGAGGATTTACTGACAGCTTTATTGCTGAGGTTTGACAGCATAAACCAGGCCAGTTATCCAATGTTCCCTGCTGTCATTTCTGCTCCACAAGGGCCTCCTCCAACCACCTTTTCATCTCACTCATTCTTCAGCTCCATCGTTGCTTATCTGGTTTCTCCTTAATTGCATTGATACTGTTCACCTCAACAATTGCCTTTGTAGCAGGTGCCACGTTCCCACCATTTCTGGATCCAACAAATTTCTCCTGAATTCCTTATTGAAATAATTCATGACTACTTTGTATTGATTGGTCTGACTTCAACTGTCAGTTTCATTACAAGCTAATTCATTGGCCAAAAAGCAAAATTCTATAGGTGCTGGAGATCAGAAGTAAAAACAAGAAACTAGAAACCTGTGTCCGATAGTCTCTTCAGAACAACAAATAAACAACAAACATGACCGTGCTGAGAAAAACAACTCCAAGAAAATGTCAACAACCTGATAAATTAACTCCATTCCTCTTTTTATACAAATGTTACCAGACCTCCTGAGTGTTTCCAGAATATTCTGTTTTTATTTCAGATTAATTGATAATTTGGCTTTTGGCTTTGTAACACAATAACAAATCATTTTGAGCAAGTTGCTTAGATGTGAGAGAAAACTTGATCATATTTTATTATTTTTCTTTGCATCAACACTTTATAAGTAAGTAAAAGATTAAGTCTCCATTTCTTCCTCTCTCATTTGAGAGGGACAACTGGTGGTGGTTTAACCCAAGGGCCACCACACCTCAGGGTGAGGGGAGAGGTTGAGAAGGAGAGTCCTTCACAGTAATGTCAGCTGGTGCAGGAATGAGTCAACAATGTGGTGCTGGAAAAAAAGCACAGCAGGTCAGGCAGCATCAGAGGAGCAGAAAAATCGATGTTTCGGGCAAAAGCCCTTCATCATGATGTGTTTTTCCAGCACCACACTTTTGACTCTAATCTCCAGCATCTGCAGTCCTCACTTTTACCTGGTGCAGGAATGAACCCATGCTGTTGGTATCACTCTACATCACAGACCTTAGAGACAATGAGAGAGTCCACCTCTGCATTTCACAGCAGGAACAATAGAAGTTGTTTAATCAGCAGACTGAGCTGCTGGTGTTAGTGGTGGAGTCCTTGTTTCATATACCTGTGATAATGTTTGGGTTCAAATCTCACCAGAGCAGTTAGAGGAATTTAAATTCAGTTAACAATATCTGGATTATAAAGTTTTTCTCAGCAATGATAACCATAAAGTCATCAGTTGTTGCAACAAAAAAAAATCTGCTTCACTATGTCCTTTAGCAAAGGAAATCTGCCATCCTTACCCAGTCCGGCCTACATCCAGATCCACAATAACGTTCTTGATTCTTAACTGCGCTCTGAAATGGCTCAGCAAGCCATTCAGTTTGAGGGCAGTTTTTTACACATCAATCAGGTCACCCTTCTGCCTTCTCTGCTCTCAGGAAAACAATCCCAGTCTGTTTAATCTCTTTTCATAGTTGAATCAATCCAGCCCAGGCATCATCGTGGTGAATATCTCCTTGTGCAATTTCATTTTTCCAATCGAGTGGTGACTGGAACTGCACACAGTAATCCAGCTGTGGCCTAACTAACATCTTATATAACTCTGTCATATCCTCATTTCTCTTGTATTCAATGCCTTGACTAATAAACGAAAGTAAGGTCTGCAGATGCTGGAGATCAGAGCTGAAAATGTGTTGCTGGAAAAGCGCAGCAGGTCAGGCAGCATCCAGGGAACAGGAGAATCGACGTTTCGGGCATAAGCCTGAAGAAGGGCTTATGCCCGAAACGTCGATTTTCCTGTTCCCTGGATGCTGCCTGACCTGCAGCGCTTTTCCAGCAACACATTTTCAGCTCTAATAAAGGAAAGTATCCCACATGCCTTCTTAACTATCTTTTCCATCTATCCTGTTACTTTCTGAACACACACACACACACCAAGATCCTTCTGATTCTCTGTATTTCTGAGAATCCTACCAGTCATCCAGGTGCTCCTTTAGTTAGTTCTCCCAAAATGCATAGCCACATACATTTTGGGATTAAATTCCATTTGCCACTCTTAAACCTATCTATATTGTCCTATTATCTAAGGCTTTCTTCCTCACTACTTACCATCTCACCAATTTTTGTGTCAATTACAAATTTATTTAATATACCTCCTACATTCATATCTAAATGATTGATGTACATGTAAAACAGCAAGGGAGCCAACACTGAACCCTGTGGTATGCCACTGGATACAGGTTTCCAGTCACAACAATCATCGTTATCTATCACCCTCTGCTTCCTGGATCCAATTTGTCAAATTTTTCTGGATCCATGGGCTCTTACATTCTGACTGATTTTCCATGCAAGATTTTCTTAAAAGCTTTACCGAAATCCATGTAGGCTACATCCACTGCATTCGCCTCTTCCATACAACTAGTCACAACTCAAAATGCTCAGTCAAACCTGACAGACATGATTTTCTCCAACAGGTGATGATCCTCGACTAGTATTTGCCTCTTGATGTGGAGATTAATTCTGTCCCTCAGAATATTTCCAATAGATTCCTAATTTCTTTAAGTAACCCACTACACTACTCCAATATAAACTGTCTGATTGTTATTTATTTTATTCACTCGTGAGATGTGAGCATTGTTGGCTGGTCCAACATTTATTGTCTGCTCCTAGTTGCCTTTAAGAGGTGGCAATGAGCTGCTGTCTTGAACCAATGCAATCTTTGCCTGTAGGTATATCCATAATGCCCTTAGGAAGAAATTCCAAGATTTTAACTTAGTAACAGTGAAGGAACGGTGATATATTTCCAAGTCAGGATGGTGAGTGGCTTGGAGGGAAACTTGCAGGGACTGGTGGCCCCATGTATCTGCTCCCCTTGTCCTTCTAGATGGAAGGTGCTGTCTGAAGATTTTTGGTGAATTTCTGCAGTGCATCTTGTGAGATGGTACATGCTGCTGCTACTGAGCACTGATGGTGGAGGGAGTGTACGCTTGTGGATGTGGTGCCAGTCAAGCAGCTGCTTTGTTCTGGATGGTGTCAAACTGCTTGAGTGTTGTTGGACCTGCACTCATTCAGGAAAGTGGGAAGTATTCAATTTTAATATAATTAAAATTTGTATTTTCTTTATGTTTGAAGTTAATTATTAACTTGTAAGTATTTCTGTGGCCATGGTGATTTCTTTTACAACAGTACAAAGGGAGCATCTTTGGTAGCAATAATGTAGTTTTGTTAACCTGAGAATATCCTACGACTTAGGAAGTGTTACAAAATGGTGGTGAACCCTTCTGTTAACCAAACATGCAGAAAAGCTCACCTCACCTCATAATCTGTTAAGATATGAGTGACAGAGAACTCCCAAATTCCACAATTAAAGAAAATAAAGTCAAACTCTAAAAGTGAACATTAAACAACACTCTAAGCCCCCATTTCTCTTAGCTGCTTGTTATCTGCCTCCAACTCTACAACAATGTACTGTTCCAATAAAAACACATATTAAGATCAGATCAACTTAACTTCAAAACCACACAGTGGCTGTCATCATTGGTGTCTCTCTTCTCCCGGCTGAAGATCTCCTGCAGTTGTTGTCTTTCTTTTACTGCCAATATTTTTTATATGAGAAAGGTACCTTTGAATGGCAGTCTTTCTCGATGGCAGTTACTCTCTCTGACTTTCAAATGCCTGCTTTTTTATATCCGAACTTCGAATCATCTCATTGGTTTGATGTTGACAAAAACAATAAATTTAAACTCAATTGTGTTTTAGTATCCTGGGGCATAATTTAAACTGGTTAAATTCAAATAGTCAAAACAGCAACCAATGCCAATCTATTTCACAGCCAAATTTACATATTTTCAATTTTCCAGTACACACTGAGACTGCTGGCTAGTCACGTGGCAGGTGCTTGTAACCTCTCAGTGCAAAACAGTATTCATTCTGTCTTAAAGGTACAGTTTATGCCTTCAGCTTCATAACAAGAGGTAAGCCAGTATGCTTCAAGTTCTATTAGAAATGTCTAGAATTTGATTTGTTTTAAAATTGAGGGGAAATGCCTGTAGCTTATGGAGAGAGAGAGAATGTGTTTTTGAGCAGTTCTGTGGAGTCCATGGATGAGATGGTTTTGTAGAGCAGTAAATCTAAGAAAGGGTTGAATGTAACAAATTATCATTTGAGTAAAGAGATACAGTGGTGACCCCGGAATCCGAACACCCGATTGTTCGAACAACTTGGAATCCGAACAATTATTTCAAGAAAATTTTGCCCTAAAATCCAAACACATTTTCAGTATCCGAACACCACGTACCGTTCAGGTCGCACATTGTTTGTTCAGTTCGTCCCAGGAATTAGTCGTGAAAGCATCTCTCGTGTGTCCATCACTAGTTTACCTTGTGTTTTCACCTTGATTTGTGCTTTATTAAAAATTATCACCCTTGTGCATTCACCATGGCACCCAAGAAGAGCAATGAAGCAAATAAGTGCATTCACCATTAGCACTCCTCACTAAGGTAAAGGAAGTTATTTTCATGTTAGTACATTTATTTCTTGCTTTTATTATTATTACTTGATATTTAGGTCATTTACTCATCTTATTTTACCTTAACCATGTGTATTTGCAGTTAAAAGTGTCTTGAAAATTTTTTGGGGGGTCCAGAAACGGATTAATTCACTTTCCATTATTTCTTATGGGGAAAATTGTTTTGGAATCTGAACTTTTCACAATCCGAACGGCCTCCTGGAACGAATTAAATTCCGATTCTGAGGCACCACTGTAGTAGTTTTCCAATTTAGAAGTACTGGGATAAAACATTGAAGAGCTTACTAAAGGTGAGCATATTAAACATAGGTGCACAACAGCTGCATAAAGAAGCTATTAGTGTTTCCAGTTCAGGAGTTAAAGTCAGACTTAGCTTAAACCTAGGAGTTAGGAAAAGTTTTTTTTCCCTCTGGTGCCAGTAGGTAGAAGGGTGATTTTGTACACTGTATAGGATTCTGAAGCAAAAACAGTTTTGCCACCAATTTATGTTTTTGTTTCAGATTTCCAGCCTCTTTGTTTTATATTCCTGTATAAAGGATTTTTTCTGGAATCTGTAAAGGAATTCTTTGGAATTAATAGGATCATATTTTCTTTCTGCATTTTTAAATCTTTAGATTTCTTTCATAGGTAAATAGTATGTTGTTTTGTATTGTTTTTTTTTTCAAACTTTTGTTTTATTGTTAAAACCAAATCCACAACGTTGTTTCAGTGACAGATCAGCTGATTAAAACCAAATCAACACCAGGACATGTTACAGTCTGGAATCTGTCTCGTCTAATCATTACAGCAGCACATAAGAAACAATTAATTGGGCTTCAGAAAACTGTTTGCTGAAAATGTGTCGCATTTTTTTTTCCCGAATGAATTTACAATTGTGAGAATTGTTGGGAGAAGAGCAGAACTTCAGACTGCAGGTTTCTCCACGCCTGTGGTTTCATCATCTGAATTCCGCCAACAGAGTTTTCCGCCTGATTTAATTTAATTCAACGAAACCCCCAGGTCCCCAGCTATTAACTTCATTAAACCAGCTAACTCCCGCGCCACACATTCTTTATGATTGCAGTGCCCTCCACTGGAGGGTTGTCTGGCATTATTCAGTGTAGATGGGGATGTGTCTCTGATGCTGAGCTGCTGTAATAACCGGGAAAGGCGGAGTAAACTCCATCAGAATAATTAAACCCCCCACCCCCAGTCTCAGTCACTGTCCGGGATTAGCTGCTGCTCCGTCACCGCTTGGAATATGAATCTCAGCAACAGAAAACCCTTTCATTTTAGACCACAGCTCCTGCCTTCAATCCTGGGCTACGTTCAGTAAAATATCAGAGAATCGCAGACTGAAGGTTTCTCGGACCCAAACAGTTCAGGCAGCGCCGGATACGATCCTAGGTACAATTCCAAATAAAAACACAAACTGCTGGAAAAACTCCACAGTCCAGCGGCATCTGTGCAGAGAGAGAGAGTTAACGTTTCGGGTCGAGTGACCCTTCCTCCTAACCAGGTACAATTCCGCAGGTAACTTTGCAACATCGTTTAGTGAAGACGTTTGTTTTTTTTTTGCTGATCTCTCCACGTTGGTCCTGTCTTTGTCAAACATCCCAGACCTGCCTCTGCACATCTTCAGTTCCTGAACTGTTGTTTGGGGACAGGCTGTAGAGGAGATTGGCAGGGTGGGGAGTTGGGAGGAATTGTTAGGGGGGAGAGGGGGGGAGGTTGAAGGTTGTGTGTTTTGGAGGTTGGTGCCCGGCGTTCTTCCGTGAAAATTCTGACTGATTCCCAGAATCACAGGCGAAGGCATCCATTCAGCCCCTCAGATCTGCTCCATCCCATGCTGTGGTGGGTTGCACACTGTTCATTTTGGTTGGCACTTTGTAAAGAATCATAGAGTTATACAGCATGGAAACAGATCCTTTGGTCCAACTAGTCCATAACAACCATGTTCCCAAACCAAACTAGTCCCACTTGGCATCATTTGGCCCATATCCATCCAACCCTGTCCTATTAATGTATTTATCCCACTGTCTTTCAAATGCTGTAACTGTACCTGTTTCCACCACTTCCTCTGGGAATTCATTCCACATGACCACACTCTGTAAAAAAAGTTGCCCCTCGTTTTTAAAACATTCTCCCCTCACCTTAGAAATATACCTCCTAGTTTCGAACTCCCCCAACCTAGAGAAAATACAGTTGTTAATCACCTTATCTATGATTTTGTAAATCTCTATAAAGGTCTTCAGGAAAAGCGTTTTCTGTAATTCATTCTCTGGTTCCTCCCCTCCTGTTTTTTTTGTCCAATTATTCCTGCTTTGGGATGTAGGCGTCACTGGCTGGGCCAGCATTTATCACCCATCCCCAGTTGCCCCTTCAGAAGGTGGGGGTGAGCTGCCTTCTTGAATTGCTGCAGACCACATGCTGTAGACAGGCCCACAATGCTGTTAAGAAACAGAAGGAGATTTGGGATTTTAGCCTAGTGACCATGAAGGAATGGCAATATATTTCCAAATCAGGACAATGAGTCGCTTGGAGGGGAATTTGCAGATGATGATCTCTTTTGAAGCTTTGCAAATTGAAGTTTAAACATCCCAATTAAAATTTTCTCCATCTTATTCAACATTATTGTAAACACCCCTCTCCTGTCAAAATCATAGGAACAGGTGGCCATTCAGCCCACTGCGGGGTAATCAGGCTGAGGTCAATCTGTATTAGGCCCCATCTATGGTCGTCAGTTCCATAACCCTCAACACTTTGAACTAAAATTGATCCATCAGCAGCAGATTTGAAATTTCCAAATAACCTCCAGCCTTTAACAGCTGTGTGTTTGTCAGGGCTGATCATCCAAACTTCCACTGGTCTTTGTTTGAACGGTGCCTCCTGAAAGTGTCCCTGTAATGGCCTGGCTCCAAGTTCAGGTTCCAACCCCTTCTTCTGGACTTTCTCACTCAAGAAAATCAGTTCTCTCAGCCTATATTGTGGGATATAGGTAAATTAATGTTACTTCTGCAGTTCTGCAATTATAATTTCTGATACAAAGTAAATGAACTCACACCAGTGTGTGGTTGTTTCGGCCAGGAGCTGAGTCAACAAGAATGGAAACTATGTGGAGGAAATATATAATTGTTTTTGTATTAGCTAAAAATTGTATGCCAGCATGAAACGTGACTGCAAGACAATGGTAGATATTATGGGCAAATAGATGAATGAATACTTTTCTTCAGTATTTACTCAGGAACAGGGCATTGTCGTCGATGTGAATACTGAATGAATACTTTTCTTCAGTATTTACTCAGGAACAGGGCATTGTCGTCGATGTGAATACTGAGTCACAAATAAGTAGAATGGATGGCTTTGAGGTATGTAGAGAAGAGGTGTTGGAAATCCTGGAAAAGGTGAAAATAGATAAGTCCCCTGGGCCTGATGGCATTTATCCTAGGATTCTCTGGGAAGCAAGGGAGGAGATTGCAGAGCCATTGGCCTTGATTTTTATGTCCTCTTTGTCTACAGGAGTAGTGCCAGAAGACTGGAGGATAGCAAATGTGGTTCCCTTGTTCAAAAAGGGGAGTAGGGATAACCCTAGTAACTATAGGCCGGTGAGTCTCACTTCTGTTGTGGGCAAAGTCTTAGAGAGAATTGTAAGGGATAGGATTTATGCACATCTGGATAGGAATAATGTGATCAAGGATAGTCAGCATGGTTTTGTGAAGGGCAGGTCGTGCCTCACAAACCTTATTGAATTCTTTGAAAAGGTGACGAAGGAGGTTGATGAGGGGAAAGCGGTAGATGTGGTATATATGGATTTTAGTAAGGCGTTTGATAAGGTTCCCCATGGTAGGCTACTGCAGAAAATACGGAGATATGGCATTGAGGGTGAGTTGGAGGTTTGGATTAGGAATTGGCTGGATGGAAGAAGACAGAGGGTAGTAGTTGATGGCAAAGTTTCTTCATGGAGTGCCGTCACTAGCGGTGTTCCGCAAGGATCTGTTTTGGGACCATTGCTGTTTGTCATTTTTATAAATGACCTGGAAGAGGGGTTAGAAGGTTGGGTGAGCAAGTTTGCGGATGATACGAAAGTCGGAGGAGTTGTTGACAGTGAGGAAGGATGTGGCAGGTTACAGCAGGATATAGAGAAGCTGCAGAGCTGGGCAGAAAGGTGGCAAATGGAATTTAATGTAGCTAAATGTGAGGTGATTCACTTTGGGAAGAATAACAAAAAGATGGGGTACTGGGCTAATGGTCGGATACTTGGTAGTGTGGATGAGCAGAGGGATCTTGGTGTCCATGTACACAGATCTCTGAAAGTTGCCACCCAGGTAAATAGTGCGGTGAGGAAGGCATATGGCGTACTGGCTTTTATTGGTAGAGGAATTGAGTTCCGGAGTCCTGAGGTCATGATGCAGTTGTATAAGACTCTGGTGCGGCCGCATCTGGAATATTGTGCAGTTTTGGTCGCCATACTATAGGAAGGATGTGGAGGCACTGGAACGGGTGCAGAGGAGGTTTACCAGGATGTTGCCTGGTATGGAAGGAAGATCGTATGAGGAAAGACTGAGACACTTGGGGCTGTTTTCATTAGAGAAAAGAAGGTTTAGGGGTGACTTGATTGAGGTGTACAAGATGATTAGGGGGTTAGATAGGGTTGACAGTGTGAACCTTTTCCCGCGTATGGAGTCGGGTATTACAAGGGGGCATAGCTTTAAATTAAGGGGGGGTAGATATAGGACTGAAGTTAGGGGTAGGTTCTTCACTCAGCGAGTCGTAAGTTCATGGAATGCCCTGCCAGCAGCAGTGGTGGACTCTCCCTCTTTATGGGCATTTAAGCGGGCATTGGATAGGTATATGGAGGATAGTGGGTTAGTATAGGTTAGGTGGGCTTGGATCGGCGCAACATCGAGGGCCAAAGGGCCTGTACTGCGCTGTATTCTTCTATGTTCTATGTTCTAGATAAGATGTTGTGAGGGGATGAAGTTAGGCCAGATATGCCTAGTAGGTATGAACATCTGTTTCCCACTTTTACAGAGACACAGGAAGAAATCCCAATTAAAGAGGTCATAGGGATCAGAGTGGCTTCGGGAGAAGCCCAGATGGAAAGAGTAGATACTGATGAAGAAAGAATATGCCTAACAATGACCTGCAGTGGGATGAGGTCAAATGGCCTTGTGAGGCCAGAAATAAGCATTTTGTCACAGACAAGGCTGGATAAGGCAAGAGATAAACAGGAGTAGGGAAGTGGAGGATGTAAACAGGGGGGGAAACAATGAAATAAGAAAAATATATGTAGGAACCAAATTATATAAATATCGAGTATTTCTTGAACTCAGTGTGTTTTGTCCCTGCCTTGTGGACATCACACCCACTTGCAAGTGTAAAATAAATGACACTACTGATTCAGATCTTGTCTTGGACTGAAATTATTGAAGTGTGTGAGCATTGTTTCTCACATTATGAAATCCTTTTAGTAGCTTAAATTCCTCGATTAGATTATCCCTTAATCTTTTATATTTAAGGGAACGTAAACTGATTCCACTTGAATTAATCTCGTCCGGATATTATGCTGCTGAATATGCAATGCACCCTCTTCAAGGCTGATATTTTAAAAGAACAGACAGACCATTCGGCCCCTCCTGGCTGCTCCTTCCTGAAGTGCATGCCCAAATTGAACCCGATTAATCTTGCTGGGACCTCTGGGTAACCGCAATTAAAGTTACTTCTACCTCTTTCCTAATTCAGTTGCAATGGAAAAATGACCAGTATTTCATTAGCCTTTCAAATTATTTTTTGTACCTAGCTTTTCGTGATCTCAATACTTTCCTCCTAAAGCCTCTCAGCTCCTCTACAGGTTTGAGCCTTTTCTCATTCGGAAAATACTTTTTTGTCTCTCGGTCTGAATGGCCTACTCCTGGTCATGGAAAGGGGGAGGGAGTGACCCTCAAGCAATGACAGTGGCATCACAGAATGTGATGAAAAACAGGCCATTGTCATCCTTCATCTGGAAATAGCATCCTTCAGGATAGAAGACGATTAAATGAGTTACCAGCAAATCACATTAGAAAATTGAGTGAGAACGTGACTCACTGGAAGTTAAATATCTTTCTTCAGTGCCTCTCAGCTTCAGTTTTGTCTGTGACAGTGTGTGCCTATTTCTTTGTGTCATTTATATTTTGTGCAAATGTTTAGCTCCCATGTTTACCCTGTAATCCTTACCCTTCTCAGATCATCGTTAGGGTTATCTGTCTCCCTGCATTTTACCCAACTTAATTGTTGACCCACATTTCTTGCTCAGTGATCTAAGCCTGGCTTCCCCCTGATGTGACTTAATGACATCATGGCCGATTGAACACTTCAATGCCTTTTACCCACACTGTCCTCATTACTCATGAGATATATGGTTATCAGAAATCTATCTACATCCACCAAATCATGCAGGGATTGAAGATATTGCAGCTACCCTTGCTGATAACACAAAAATGTCAGAAAGTGAACTGATGACAGGTCAAAAGAATCAGACAAATGGATAGAGAGAAGTTAGGTTAATGGTCAAAGATCTGGCAAATGGAGTATCATGCAGGAAAGTGTGCAAATATCAGTGTTTCTTTGGAAAAAAAAATCTAAATGGTGATAGATTGTTGCGCTCTGCAATGCTGAGAGATCCGGGTGTGCTGATGCTTGAATCTCAGGAAGATACGGTGCAGCTACAGCAAGTAATCAGCTATGCACGTTGAATGTTCCATTGTGAGGAAAGTTGTTTCAGTTACGCAAGACATTATTTAGTATTTGTTAACTCATTTGTTCATTAGAGACACTACCTTCTGAAAGTCTCAGTCCGCTCTTCAAGGAACCAAAGTCAGCATTACGTGGCTTTGCATCAGGAACAGAAATGTTGCTGCTTGCCAGAATTGCAGCCCAACACCGAGTATTACCTTATAAAAATCAAAAGAACTACGGATACAGTCACTGGAAAAGCTCAGATGGTCTGTCTGCACCAGAAATCAAAGTTAACGTTTCCGGTCCGGTGACGTTTCCTCAGAACTGATGGTAGTGAGGAAAACATCAGCTTATATGCAGAAGATAGGGTCGGGGGAGAGCCCAAGGAGGGAGAAGAACAGTTGGAAAGGCAAAGGAGTGAGGAGGAGAAAGTGAGGACTGCAGATGCCGGAGATCAGAGTCAAAAAGTGGGCACAGGTTATACATCTCTTGTGGAAAAGGAGTGAGTGGATAATGAACTGGCTATGAGGATGAATAGCTGATAATGGAGAGTGTTAGTGGCTCACAATGGGTAGTATATAATAGCAGACTATGTGATAAGGCCTATATGTGGGGTAGGGAGCTAGGACATGGGAGAGTTCAGGCCCTAAAATTATTGAACTCAATGTTGAGTCTGGAGGGCTGCATTGAGTCTACACCAATCGACCAAACAGCATCCCACCCTGACCTATCCCAACCCCATAACCCCACATTTACCATGGCACATTTTTGAAGTGTGGGAAGAAACCTGAGCTGAAAATGTGTTGTTGGAAAAGCGCAGCAGGTCAGGCAGCATCCAAGGAACAGGAGAATCGACGTTTCGGGCATAAGCCCTTCTTCAGGAATCTTGAAGAAGGGCTTATGCCCGAAACATCGATTCTCCTGTTCCTTGGATGCTGCCTGACCTGCTGCGCTTTTCCAGCAACACATTTTTAGCTCTGATCTCCAGCATCTGCAGTCCTCACTTTCTCCTCGAAGAAACCTGAGCACCTGGCAGAAACCCACATAGACACAGGGAGAATGTGCAATTTCCATGCAAATATTACCCAAGGCTGGAATTGAATCCAGGTCCCTGGTTATGTGAAGCAGCAGTGCTAACCACTGAGCCACTTGGTCACCCCAGTCAGGTTTGTACGCTTTTTGAACAGATAAAATTATTTTGAAATATCCAGGCGCTATCCTTTTAAATTTCCTTGGTACATGTGCAGGTTAAATTAAAGAAAGAAGTATTGCTGAAAACTAACATGCTTTAGGAAGGAAACTGCTATCCTTATCTGGTTTGGCCTACATGTGACTCCAGACCCACAGCAATGTGGTTACCTCTTATCTGCCCTCTGGGCGATTAGGGATGGGCAATAAACGCTGGCCTGGCAAGTAACACCCTCATCTTGTGAATTAATTGTAAATGACATATTATTGAAGCTTTTATCTTGCACAAATCAGGACAGTTTTCAACAATAGCAATTTAAATGGAAAAAAAACATTTCTACTGTGTGGCAGGTGATAGATCGGTGAGTGGACTCTGAAGTTTGAAGACACTACTTTTTTGGACTTTTGCTGGAAAATTCTGATTCTGTGAGGAATTATGATGATAACCAATGAAGGATGGTCAGTCATGCTCACAGTACGGTGTACTTGTGTATATTGGAAGGGACATACATGAACACAAGACCCTGTTCTTTGCAGACTGAAAGAATACGTACATAGGCTCTGCCTGTTTCAACTCAATACAATAGGTGACAACCATTTGCTGGTTCATTTCTCAGGACAATGTCTTTGCTAGTCCACCTACCTGGTTTTGAATCAACTGTCAATCAGCATTAATGGCATTTTTCTATGGAACACTAACAGCATTCTTCTCTCATGCAGAATAAATGTTGATATCTCCTCCTTGAACTGGCATTTCTGCAAATTGTACTGATGTGTGGAAGACAAAAAGCTTCTACAAATATTCACTTTTGGAACAATGCCCAATTTCTGTGCTACCAAACAGTTATTAAAGGAAGAAATTACATTCATAAAGTACCATCATTTCCAAATGTCCCAAAGTGCTGTCAGCTTAATAAAGGGAAACAGTTAATTTATGGTAAACAAAATTCCACAAATATTCAGGTGACATTGAAGTGAACATCACAGAAACAGACCATTTGTATAAATGGTGTATTGCTGCTAGTTCCACATGAATCTCCTCTAAATCTTCTTTTATCTCACCCCATCAACCTTGCTTGTAAAGTTTCAGATCAAATCCCCAAATCGTATCGTTCAAACACAGGCACCATCCCTGTTTATTCTCACTGATTAGCTAAATATTTCACCACAGTGATTTTAAAATGTAAATTGGAACAAATTACATTACAGTGTGATTAATAGCTAGTGTGAATCTGTCTGTAATAAAATTTATGCAATGTGAAGGCGGCAACAATTAATTCTAATGAATTCAACTGTTCACTTGAATATATCTGAACACAAATTAGTCATTTCAGAGTTCACCCAAAACCAGTTCCTGGATCTCAGCTCTGACCTGACTCATGAAGTTTCAGACTCACCAGCTCTCCAGGTTTGGCCTGAAGTTGAGTAATTGTCTATTCTCCAGGTTCACAAATATGTATCAAGCCCTACTCCAATGGTGAATTTGTCTGAACCTGGATAACTGTCTATATTTTTATATATAAAATCACATTAGAGTTATAATACCCAGCAGTTCATGAAATCTAATTAAACTTAATTGTTAAACTTGCATACACAGACCAAGTGAGTTTACCGACATATCCAGGCGTGGTACCAGCAACACCTCAGCACTGTCCGTCCGACAATGCAGCACTCCTGCAGTACTGCCCCTCACGACCTTCCGCAGAAGGGTCTCTGCGATTGTGCAGGTTGTATCCCCTCAGTACTGACACTGTAACAGTCTTGCACTTTTTCAGTAAGAGGAATAGAAGGTCAACCTGGATTTTTGCTTGGCCTTTTAGCGTGGGACTTAAAACACAATTTTATGTTTCAGAGGCAGGTGCATTAAAAGCTATGGTTGACAGCAACAGAATACTCCCTGAACAATAATTAATAATTCAAAGATTTACACCAAGTTTAAGTTGCTTCTCAATAATGTACTACCCTTCATTTCCTGCAATGGAACTTAATTTATTACAACAGTTTATTAGCTCCACCTTATTAGCTGCTTCTGTGATCAATGAGAACAGCTACACTTGTAGGAGGTTACTGTATGGAAACCTGGTGTGTATTAATCTGGAATTACATTTATTTTGAAGGAATACATCATGAATAATTCACCAGGATCTGGACCTAATTTGTAAAGAAATCTATCTACAGAGGAACCTCAGTTATAAGGCATTTGATTATCCGAATATCGGATTATCCAGCAAGATCGCGAGGTTCTGATGCTTGGCTAAACAATCGATTATCCAGAATTTGATTAACCGAACGAAATACTGTCTGCCCATGTCCTTCGGATAATCGAGGTTCCTCTGTACTGCCTGATTGATTGACAGAAAAGACAGGAATTATAGTGAAATATTCTCGAAACAACCTATTCAGAGGTACTATTACACACCATTGGAGCAGGTAGGTCTTGAATAAGAGCCTCCTTGCTCACAGATAGGGACACTACCACTGCACCACAAGACGACTGCAATGAATGGCCTGGCGCTGAGAGGTTCAGAGGGATCATTCTGAGGTGCTGATTATAATTTACGTTTCAGCCAACCTATTCAACCTTGCCTATCTTCATGAGACAGTCCCTCCATACCCAGGATCATCCCAGTGAACCTTCTCTGAGCTGTCTCCAAAGCCAGGATTATCTTTCATAGAACAGTACAGCACAGTACAGGCACTTCAGCCATCGATGTATCAACCTTTTTTATCCTTTTCTAAAATCAGACTAACTTACATACCCTTTATTGTACTATCTTCCATGTGCCTATAAGAGTCGCTTAAATATCTCTAATACATCTGACTCTACTATCACTGCTGACAGTGCATTCCACACACCCATCTCACTCTGCGTAAAGAACCTCCCTCTGACATCTCCCCTAAACCTTCCTCCAATCACCTTAAAATTATGTCCCATCATGCTAGACATTTCTCCCATGGGAAAAAGTATCTGGCTATCCATTCTATTTATGCCTCTCATTATCTTGCACACCTCTATCAAGTCATCTCTCATTCAGAATCCTGTATTCTGCATTCACATTCAAGTGCATCACTTCACACGTTTCCGGGTTAAACTCCATCTGCCACTTATCAGCCCAGTTCTGCATCCTGTCAACATCCCTTTGCAACCTACAGCACCCACCCACACTACCCACAACACCAGCAACCTTTCTGTCATCAGCAAACTTACTAACCTACCCTTCAGCTTCCTCATCCAAGTCATTTATAAAAATCACAAAGAGCAGAGGTCACAGAACAGATCCCTGTGGAATATCGCTGGTCACCGAGCTCCAGGCTGAAGACTTACCATCTACCACCACCCTCTGTCTTATATGGGCCAGCCAATTTTGTATCTAGACTGCCAGATTTCCCTGTACCATGCCTCCTTACTTTCTGAATGAACCTACCATGGGGAACCTTATTAAATGCTTTCCTAAAATCCACGTACACCACATCCACTGCTCTACCTTCATCAGTACATTTTGTGACATCCTCAAGAACTCAATAAGGTTTGTGAGGCTTGACCCGCCTCTCACGAAGCCATGCTGACCATCTCTAATCAAATTATGGTTTTCCAAATAATCATAAACCCTGTCTCTCAGTGCTGTTTTCATTGGAGAAAAGAAGGTTTAGGGGTGACTTGATAGAGGTGTACAAGATGATTAGGGGTTTAGATAGGGTTGACCATGAGAACCTTTTTCCACATATGGAGTCAGCTATTACGAGGGGGCATAGCTTTAAATTAAGGGGTGGTAGGTATAGGACAGATGTTAGGGGTAGATTCTTTACTCAGCGAGTCATGAGTTCACGGAATGCCCTGCCAGTAGCAGTGGTGGACTCTCCCTCTTTATGAGCATTTAAACGTGCATTGGATAGGCATATGGAGGATAGGTTAGGTGGGCTTGGATCGGTGCAACATCGAGGGCCAAAGGGCCTGTACTTTTCTATGTTCTAATACTTTGCCCACCACAGATGTAACACTAATTCCTAGGATTATCCCTATTCCCTTTCTTGAACAACCTTCCAATCATCTGGCACTACTTCAGTAAGGATGAAAAGATCATCGTCAAAGGTGCAGCAATCTCTTCCCTCACTTCCTGTAGTAACCTCGTGTGTATCCTATCTGACCCAAGGGATTTATCTATCTTTATGTTTTTCAAAGTTTTCAGCACATCCTCCTTAATAACATGAGCCTGTTTAAGCATATCAGTCTGTTTCACGCTGTCCTCAGAAACGTCAAGGTCCCTATCACTAGTGAATACTGAAGCGAAGTATTCATTAAGGAAATCCCCTACCTCCTCTGACTCCAGGCACAAGTTCCCTCCACTTTCCCTGATTGGCCCTACCCTCGCTTTGGTCATCCTCTTGTTCCTCACGTAAGTGTAGAATACCTTAGGGTTTTCCTTAATCTTATCTGATAAAGTTTTTTCATGACCCCTTCTAGCTCTAAGTCCATTCTTCAGTTCCTTCCTAGCTACCTTGTAACTCTCTAAAGCCCTGTCTAATCCTGACCACTTCAACCTTAAGTAAGCTTCCTTCTTTCTCTTGACTAGATGTTCCACATCCTTTGTCACCCAAGCTTCTTTCAACCTACCATCCCTTCCTTTTTGTTTCAGTGGGACAAAACTGTCCAACACTATCAGCAAGTGCTTCCTAAACAACCTCCACATTTCTGTCATGCACTTCCGAGAATATGCAGGCACCCCAGTTCCTGCCTAATAGTATTGTAATTCCCCTCCTCCAATTAAATACTTTCCCATACTGCCTGCTCCTATCCCTCTCCATGAGTATAGTAATGATCAGGGAGTTGTGATCATTATCACTGCACTGTTCTCCCACTGAGAAATTTGACACCTAGCATGGTTTGTTGCCAAGCACCAAATCCAATATGGCCTCCCCTCTTGTCAGCCTATCGAAATATTGTGTCAGGAATCCTTCCTGGACACATCTGAAAAAACTGCTCCATTGATACTATTTGAACTAAGGAAGTTCCAATCAATATTAGGGAAGTTAAAGTCACCCATGACAACAACCCTATTACTTCTGCACCTTTCCAAAATTTGCTCCTCCGTGTCTCTGTTGCTATCTAAAACCTGGAACATCCAACAACCATTCCTGCCCCTGTGATATCCAAGTCTTTATCATGCACAACATCATAGTTCCAAGTACTCATCACCTTTGTTCCTGATACTTCTTGCATTAAAATAGACACTTCAATCCATCACATTGACTGCGCCTCTGCCCTATCGAATGTCTATCCCTCCTCATGGACACTCTGCATGCTGTATCTGGCTGTTCACTACCTATTCCATCATCTGATTCGTAGCTGTGGTTGCAACCCCCTTTGATAAGGGGCCCAAAGTTGTTCATAGTATTCCATCGGTGGTCTGACTAACACCTGGATATAATGCTAATAAAAATTCCCAACTTTTATATGCCATTTCCTTTGAATTAAATATTCATTTGCCTGCATTATTACCTGAACCTGGATGCTAGGTTTTTGAGATTCATGGACAAGGACTGTGAAATCTTTTAGCTCTGCAGTTTTTCACAGTCTTTCTCCATTTAATTAATATTCAGCTCCTCTATTCTTCCTGCTAAATGTATAATCTCTCAGTTTCCCGCATTACATTGTTAGTCTTTTATGGCATAATGCCAGGGTCAACAAGTTAACGCACCATTAATGATGGGTGGTGTATAATACCACATTATACCAACCCCCAAACATCAGGCCTTATTACATGATCTGCTATCATACACACTACCCATTGTTAACCCCTATTTGTCCACTTATTGCTGTTCATTCTCCCAGGCTGATATTTGGACAAAGAAATGGGTAACAGTTCTTCTCTCTCTATCTCCACCTATCATTTACTCTTTAACTCCTCCTCCCAACCTATCTTCTGCACAAAACTTTTCCTGAGCAACATCAGTCCTAAGGAAGGGTCACTGGACCCGAAACTTTAACTCTGATTTCTCTACTGATGCTGCCAGATCCGCTGAGCCTTTCCAATAATTTCAGTTTTCCTTATAGTTTAACATGCTTTTCAAGATCAATAGGAAAACATTGTTTACCCACCAGTTGCAAAGTTCCAAATGTGCAATTGCGGGATGTCACCTCAGGATCACTCCTATTGATGAAAGCGGACTTCTTGAGTGTTAGGATAAGATTAGACACAGTGCCCCTGATCTCAGACTAGATGGAAAGATCTGATTTAATGTAACAAAGTGGCAGAAGGGTGATTGATTTACAGGACATTCAGGCTGATCATGGCATTATCCTGCACATCTCTGACTGATAACTGTCACATCACAAGATATTTCTGTCCCCATTACACTCAGTAAAGTTACATGAGTCCTTTGGGAGTGTGGGGAGGAGTTTGGGGATTTAAAGGTTGGATCACTTGGTTGACAGAAACCAGTGCCAGTACCTCTGTTATTCACAAACTACATCAATAATTTGAATGAAGGATCCAATATATAGTATATAAATTTGCTGATATCACCAAGATTTGCAGAAAGTTAGGATCATAAAGGTATAGGAGCAGAATTAGGCTGATCAGCTAGTCTACTCTGCCATTCAATCATGGCTGATGTGTTCCTCATGCCTTCTCCCCACAACCCTTGAACCTCTCACTAATCTCTATCTCTCTTAAATACACTCAATGACTTGTCCTCCACAGCCATCTGCAGCAAAGAGTTCCACAAATTCATCACTCTCTGACTGAAGAAATTCCTCATCTCAGTGCTAAAGGGTTGACCCTTCATTCTGAGGCTGTGCTCTCAAGTCCTAGTCTCTCCTACTAGTGGAAACATCTTCTCTATGTCTACTCTATCCAGGCCTCTCAATATCCTGTAAGTTTCAATCAGATCCCTCTTCATCCTTCTGAATTCCAGAGTCCCATCCAGAGTCCTCAACCATTCCTCATATGACATGCTCTTCATCCCTGGGATCATTCTCAAATCTTCAGACCACCTTAGAAAAAGGACCCAAAACCACTCTATTTCAAATATGGTCTGACCAGAGCCTTCTACAGCCTCAGCAATACATTTCTAATAGTTTTCTCACCCTCTTGAAATGAAGGTCAACATTGATTCTGCTTTCTGAACTGCCAACTAAACATGCATGTTAACCTCAAGAGAAACCTGAACTCTAACCGCTTTGCGCTTCAGATTTCTGAAGCCTTTCCATGTGTACAATAAAAACGATCTATGGCTATTCTTGCTGTCAAAATGTATAACCTCAATTTGCCACACTATTCCATTCTGCCACTTCCTTGCCCACTCACCCAGGATATCCAAATTCTGCTGCAGCCTCTGTGCTTCCTTCACCAATCCTTGTCTCATCTACAAACTCGCAATAACATGAATTGCTATAGTCCCAACAATGAAATCCAAAGACATCATGTCCACTGGATCACCTTTTCTCCTTTGTCTAATTAGTTCGTTAGCTCCTGTAAGAATTCGAAATGTGAGCTTTGTCAGAAACATTAAAGCAGCATTTTATATCAGTGGGGAAAGACTGCAGAACTCGAGGGTGCAGAGGGATTTGAGAGTTTTAGTACATGACACAAAGTTTAGGCTGGAGGTGCAACAAGCAATTAAGAGGGTAGATGAATAGTGTAATTTATTGCAAGGGAATGGAACATAAGCTTCGGGTTGTTTTCCTCCAGATAATTTTGGTTTCCTTATTTAAGACAGACTTAAACCCCTTACATTGCTGGTTGAGAGAATGTTCACTCAACTGATGCTTGTTTTTCTTTAGTTGGGACTGGGAGCAAGGTAAGGTGGGATAGGTCAGGTTTGTGTTCAGTGGACTTTGGAAGGATAAAGGGTGATCTTATTGAAACATAAGAATTCAAGAGGGTTTGAGAGGGTAAATGTTGAAAGGATGTTTCCCCTTATAAACCAGTTAAGCATTATGGAATGCAGAAAGATCACCATCAAGATGGGATTGTTTTTCTGAAGGATTTTAGCTTCTGAAACAACAGAGGAGGCTGGGTCATTGAATTTGTTCAAGGCTGAGTTAGATAAATTCCTAACAGACAAGGCATTCAACTGTAGGTGGAATTTTTGATAGATTCTGAAATCTGATTTTGTCTGAGATTTTCAGTGCTTGCTTTATGTCCAGATTTTCAAACAGGAAAGTGGAGCGAGATCACAACCCAGATCAGCCATGATCTCATTGACTGGGAGGAGCAAGCTTGAGGAGCCAAAGGCCATCCAAACCACCCCCTACCCATCTCCCCATTCCAAGGACCTTTGCATGTACTGTTAACATCAAACACAATTTACATAGGAAGTCCCATCATAAATGATGTGCATGGGAATTTATAACATTGCTAGTTGCCAAGAACATAACAGAAGGCTTTGCCAGCAGGGTGGTGGTTTTTAATGTTATGATGATTGAGACAGGAAGATGGCAGAATGAACAGAAGGAACTTGTTGGGAAGTGGGATATTACAGATTTAGTGTAATTTGGTGGTATATTCAATGGGCCAAAGGGTCTCATCTGTCATGTATGATTGTATTGAGTCTCAACATGTGACTGGTAGCTTCAACCAGGGGTTGACAGCATCAGCAACACATCTGGAACACAATCGATGGAATGAGTGAAATCAGTCAGTCATTTGAAACTCCTGATCTTTATGGTTGCCCCCCACCCCAGCTCCCTCCTGAGAAAGTGAGTGGACTGAGTGAACTACCAGGTTTGTAAAATTGCTGCACGGTGGCCCAGTGGTTAGCACTGCTGCCTTACAGCGCCAGAGACCCGGGTTCAATTCCCGCCTCAGGCGACTAACTGTGTGGAGTTTGCACATTCTCCCTGTGTCTGCGTGGGTTTCCTCCGGGTGCTCCGGTTTCCTCCCACAGTCCAAAGATGTGCAGGTCAGGTGAATTGGCCATGCTAAATTGCTCGTAGTGTTAGGTAGGGTGTAAATGTAAGGGTATGGGTGGGTTGCGCTTCGGCGGGTCGGTGTGGGCTTGTTGGGCCGGAGGGCCTGTTTCCACACTGTAATCTAATCTAATCTAATCTAATCTAATCTAATCATGTTGACTGCAGAATCCATCATTTAACTGGATATAGAGTTCAGAACCAGAATACAGGTGTAACTGCCATTATGAACATCCATCCCTATAGGATATGCCTAGCAATGTAACAAATCATATACAGACTGCTCTGATTTACAAAAACAGCCAAATACCATACTCAATAAAAATACCTCCATCACCCTGAGATAACCACATACAGACAGCCATTATAATACTCTTTCATAAACAGAAATGTCCAAAATTCAAGACCCTTCTTTCCCTGGACAGTTTTGTCAGAACTCAGGTCAGGCAACAAACTATTGGAAACAATGACTTTTCTTAAGTTGGCTCCTCTTCCTTCACCTCCCTGTTCAACAATAAAACTAGAAATTTGGAACTGGTGAGGATTGGAAAGTCTAAACTCTGACTATTCACACTGGCTGACCAAGGCAGCAATGTTTATCATATTTTAAAACAGGGAAGAAATTCTGGATGATACAGTCCACCAATTTCTCAGCAACAAACCCAAACAAGCAGACAAAACCCTAGCCACTCTCCCCTACATGAAAGACTTCTTGGAAATGACTGCCAGATTACTCAGACCTCTGGCATCATGGTGGTCCACAAACACACAAAACAGCAGCTAATGAACATGGAAGACCCTATTACAGAGAACAAGTAAAACTAACTTCATTCACAAAATATCTTGCAAGGACTGTAACAAACACGACATTGGACAAATAAGCAGAAAACTAGCAACCAGAATACATGAACATCGACCAGCCACAAAATAACATGACCTACTCTCAAAAAGGGGACATGAGATAGCTTTGGAAATTAGAATTAAGGAGAATCCAAAGGATTTTTACAAATACATTAAGGACAAAAGGGTAACTAGGGAGAGAATAGGGCCCCTCAAAGATCAGCAAGGCGGCCTTTGTGTGGAGCCACAGAAAATGGGGGAATACAAAATGAGTATTTTGCATCAGTATTTACTGTGGAAAAGGATATGGAAGATATAGACTGTAGGGAAATAGATGGTGACATCTTGCAAAATGTCACAGATTACAGAGGAGGAAGCGCTGGATGCCTTGAAATGGGTAAAGGTGGATAAATCCCTGATCAGGTGTACCCGAGAACTCTGTGGGAAGCTAGAGAAGTGATTGCTTGGCCTCTTGCTGAGATATTTGTATCATCGATAGTCACAGGTGAGGTGCCAGAAGACTGGAGGTTGGCAAACATGGTGCCACTGTTTAAGAAGGGTGGTAAGGACAAGCCAGGGAACTATAGACCAGTGAGCCTAACCTCGGTGGTGGGCAAATTGTTGGAGGGAATCCTGAGGGACAGGATGTACATGTATTTGGAAAGACAAGGACTGATTAGGGATAGTCAACATGGCTTTGTGCATGGGAAATCATGTCTCACAAAATTGATTGAATTTTATGAAGAAGTAACAAAGATGATTGATGAGGGCAGAGCGGTAGATGTGATCTATATGGACTGCAGTAAGGCATTCGACAAGGTTCCCCATAGGAGACTGATTAGCAAGGTTAGATCTCATGGAATACAGGGAGAACTAGCCATTTGGATACAGAACTGGCTCAAAGGTAGAAGACAGAGGGTGATGGTGGAGGGTTGTTTTTCAGACTGGAGGCCTGTGACCAGTGGAATGATACAAGGATCAGCGCTAAGTCCTCTACTTTTTGTCATTTACATAAATGATTTGGGTGCAAGCAAAAGAGGTACAGTTAGTAAGTTTGCAGATGACACCAAAATTGGAGGTGTAGTGGACAGCAAAGAGGGTTACCTCAGATTACAACAGGATCTGGACCAGATGGGCCAATGGGCTGAGAAGTGGCAGATGGAGTTTAATTCAGATAAATGTGAGGTGCTGCATTTTGGGAAAGCAAATCTTAGCAGGACTTATACACTTCATGGTAAGTTCCTAGGGAGTGTTGCTGAACAAAGAGATCTTGGAGTGCATGTTCATAGATCCTTGAAAGTGGAGTCGCAGGTAGATAGGATAGTGAAGACGGCGTTTGGTATGCTTTCCTTTATTGGTCAGAGTATTGAGTAGAGGAGTTGGGAGGTCATGTTGCGTCTGTACAGGACATTGGTTAGGCCACTTTTGGAATATTGCGTGCAGTTCTGGTCTTCTTCCTATCGGAAAGATGTTGTGAAACTTGAAAGGGTTCAGAAAAGATTTACAAGGATGTTGCCAGGGTTGGAGGATCTGAGCTACAGGGAGAGGCTTAACACGCTGGGGCTGTTTTCCCTGGAGTGTCGAAGGCTGAGGGGTGACCTTATAGAGGCTTACAAAATTATGAGGGGCATGGATAGGGTAAATAGGCAAAGTCTTTTCCCTGGGGTTGGGGAGTCCAGAATGAGAGAGCATAGATTTAGGGTGAGAGGGGAAAGATATAAAAGAGACCTAAGGGGCAACATTTTCACACACAGGGTGGTGCGGGTATGGAATGAGCTGCCAGAGGAAATGGTGGAGGCTGGTACAATTGCAACATTTAAGAGGCATTTGGATGGGTATATGAATTGGAAGGGTTTGGAGGGATATGGGCCGGGTGCTGGCAGGTGGGACAAGATTGGGTTGGAATATCTGGTTAGCATGGACAGGTTGGACCAAAGGGTCTGTTTCCATCTCTATGACTCTCGTATCTTTACATACAGATGAGGAAGGACACCAATTCGACTGGGACAACACATCCATCCTAGGACAAGCCGAACAGAGAAACGCATGAGAATTCCTAGAAGCATGGCCTCCAACCGGAACTCTAACAACAAACACATTGACTTGGATTCCATTTACCACCCCCCTGAGAAAAAGAACAAGAAATGACATCACCATAGGAATTATGTCACCACAGGAAACGACATCACTAACCAGAGGAAACTCAAACATATAAACAGAAAACGGGCTACACCACCAGTGCTTCATTCGGAGGCTCTCTGATGATGTTACCCAGTCTGACGTGTCTGAAAACGAACAAATCCAGAATCTCAGCCTGAGCTAAAAAATTTCTCAAAACTCGCTAAGAAATTTGCAGGACGTTGAAATAAAATATTAAAGAGCATTGCCATTGCTTAAATCTCAGAAACTAAGGGTCCAGCTCAAACGGGATTCATCAGCAACACAGCAATGTTCATTTCAAAGTAAATGGACCACTAAGGATTTGTAAGTTTGGAAATGGATCTACACTGTCCTGCAGTATCCTGGTTTGCAAGACTCTGATTTGCTCTGATAACAGCAAATTCCAACCAGAGTTACAGACTGGACCTCTCCATAAACATGTAATGCACTCAAGAATGTTGGCACCAGGGCTGCTAAACAAGAATCTCTCCACCTCAGATGCACTGTAAGACTGAAATAGAAACTGGAGGGCAGCTCTGAGGAGACATTTGGAAAGAAATGTATTTATTGCATCAAAAATTAATGTCCCATTTACAACAGCACATTGTTTTCCTTTTACAGCAGGCTGCAAAATAATCAGCACGGAAACCCAATCCAGTAAACAGGAATTGGCAGAGACAAAATTTAGCTGAGAGAGGAAGAAGGTGGTGAGGGAATTGTGCATAAAGACTCCATATCACCACTGCTCATCTCCACTTGTATTAGGTACAACAGCAGTTAGGTACTCCTTTTTCGAAAGAGACATCAAATCCCAAAGTCTCTCAATCTCCAAAGTTTACAATCAGAATGTGAGGCTGATGACACAAGGATTAAATTATGCCATTCATTCTGGGATTTCATGCATTGGTTGGATAATTCTCAGGATTTGAATTTATGATGCAGGCCTGAGGTGGAGATCAGTGACTTTGAATTGAGTAGCTTGAGATGACTTACTCCCTTCGCTGATCAGGTAATAAAATCCAAAACGCAAAAAAAAACTGACATTTTGCAAATGTTTTAAAAACCCTCTCCCACCCACCCCCACCAAAGCCCTTGCTGACAATCAGAAGCTTTCACCTAGAGTCTGCAAAGGAGTCCAGCAGAGAATTTAAATCATTAGAAATGTTAAGCATTCACACAAGTTTGAGTGAATAAGATAGCTTATTTTTCATTCACAAACCTATTGACATTTAAGGACCTAATTAACAGACAGAACGAAAAAAGGCTGTTGTACAACATGAAATGATTATTTCAGGTGTGTATAAAAATAATTTCCAGAAAGTCGAACCATGTTAGCAAAGCCACAAATTGGATTTTGTTCAATTTATTGAGTTGAAAGCTTGTGTATCAGGAGCTTGCTCTTTCATACATCCAACCACACTCAGTGCATTTCTTTTCATCTCCTCATACACAAGGAACACAGCAATACCAGTGTTGAAAAGATAGCTCTCATATAAGATTCTAAATCATATACATTATACTGTACTATTAATTCCTTACATTACATCAGTATTAACAAGTTAGCCACATGCCCATGTTGCCTCTGTGGCAGCTCCTGACAGACAGGACCCTTGTTTACTCCCAAGATTGTTGGGCCCATTGAGAAGCATCTCTTGTCGTGTAAACAGCTCGGCCCCACCCAAACCCCATACACCCCCAAAGTTTAGCTGAGTAGCTGTCGAATCTCTTTGTGCATGTGGCAGAGAAAGTCCACGTATGAGGCTCCACCATTCACACTCTTATCCTCCATGAGAAAGTGTTTGAAGAGCAGCTCCATTTTGTCATCTTGCTTCACAATCATGAGCTGCAAGAAGAAGTTGACAAATCAGAGGGAAAGAACCTGAATTTCAATAGTGTACCAGCACAAACTGACCATTTCATAAAGCACCTTCGCATTAATGGGTCCATCTTGAAAATCAGTCATCACAATGTGGGGAAAATACAACTACAAAATTCTGCACTGCAAGCTCTCCAAGCAATAACAAGCAAGTGTGCACATGCGCAAGAGAAAAAGTGTGCCTGTGCGTGCGCACGCACGCGTGTGTGTGTGTGTGTGTGTGTGTGTGTGTGTGTGAGACACACACACACAGAGACAGAGAAAGAGAAAGACAGAGAGAAAAAGAGACAGTGTGAGGAGGGTTGAGGAGTAAATGTAGATTGGGAATCTGGAATAGCTCATTGTTTTTCTTTCAAAAGTATCTTAGGATTTTTTACTTGAGTCTAAAAGGACAGATATGGACGAATACATCAGCTAATGCGGCACTCTCTCATCATAACCCTAAAGTGTTAACTTTCAAATCTGACTTGTTCTTATGGTTTTTGAAGGAAATAACAACTTTAATCACTCTTAAGGGTTCGATGAATACACTGCCCTTGACAATGTTACACAATAGCTCCAGCTCTCAGATAGAGAGACTCTAAATGGACAATGAGTTTGCAATGCACCTTGTGAAATGGATCACAGTCAATTCACCTGATTAATTGGGATCACTAGAAGGTCAGCCAGCAGTCTTTGAGTACTGAAAGCATTTTCAGAATGGTTCCCACCCTGACATTTCACATTCGTTAATGTATCTTTGGGAATTCAGCAATGAGTAACCAACCACCTGATTCAGTGAAGCCTCTCCACCATCGATAAGGCACAAATTAGAAGTGTGATAGAGTACTCCCCACTTGCCTGGATGAGTGCAGTTCCAAGAACACTGAAGAACCTTGGCACTATCCAGGACAAAACAGCAGTTTGATTGGTATCACATCCACAAACATCCACTCTCCATTCACCACCAATGCTTAGTAGTAACTGTGTATACCAGCTACAAGATTTCAGAAATTCACCAAGGGTTCTTAGTCAACACCTTCCAAACCCACAAATGCTACCATCTGGAAGGACAAGGACAACTAGGGATGGGCAATAAATTCTGGCCCAAGCTAGCAATGCTCACATCCTGTGAATAAATTTTTAAAAAAAACTTTGCACATCCTGTGCTGTCTCCAATAGTGATTATATTTATATCTGAAGTGTGTTGTCATGCTGTTATAATGTCTCAAAGCACTTCATTAATACACATCATAAAATCTAATGAAAACCAGCAACGTATGCTGTACAATTGAGCAAGGACAGGGTCACCTTGAGGGAGCTGATGTCAGCTTCTGATGTGAACTGTACCTGGCAGAGACAGAGAGCTGCTCGTCATCATGTTACATCTGCTTACCCCCACCTAACACTAGGGACAGCAGGAGGCAGCCCATGTGTTGCTTTGCAAGAGAAAGGAAGAGGTGACTGTGCTCTGAACTGGAAGACTGATATTCCTACAGCAAGTTGTAAATGGCAGGCTGCAAAGTAGTTCTTGCACCTGGAAGCTGAGTAGTACAAAACATGACACATTTCATGTCACCTCGCCCTTTAGATTCAATCCCTCATTGTTTATCCAGTTATTCAAACCATAATGACTGGGGGCAAATGAAAAAGAATACATCACTACAGTAAGCAATGGATTAATAAGGTATTGTTAATTATAAAATGCTGGATTTCATTTACCTTCATAAACCTGGGTCTCTGAGCACGTATCATATCAACCATGGATCGTAATTTTTTTGAGCAAGGATTATCCAGCATTGGTAGAGCAGTCTGACAAACAAACAAAGCCAAAAATCAAAACAACCCACATCTAATCAAAGAGCACTTCTATTTTTACTGAACTCAATTGAGAAATTCATAACATCATATTTATTTGTAACAGAATTTCTTTTCAATTAGTTTGTACATCTATTAAAATGAATGAATAAATAAATTTTATTCTTCAGCATTCACATATTTAACATTATTCACAACCTAAATTCAAACTATTGATAATACAGCTGCAATGAATGTAACATCAGTTTGAATGCTCATCGTTGCTAAAGGCATATTGTAAATCTGGACTTGGCTCTGAATTTAGTTCCAAAGTTAGTTCATGCCCTTACGTTATCATAACAAACTAGGATCAGTTAACTCTGAACAAAAGCGGAGCTACTTCAAATCAATGCTCCGCTTGTGCAAATGACATCCAAAATACAGCTGCATTATTATAAACATCCACAGCAATAAAGAAATAAACCAGTTTGCTCCCTTCCAAACCTGAGAAAGGTCATTTTTTGCTTGTGTATCTGACAATAACAAACTCCAAGTTAGAAGTGTAAAGTTCACAATATATTGCAAAAGCCTTGACACCCTGGACAGGCTTTGTCATCGTAGAAAATGTTCCACAGTCAAAAGCCAGTCCATAGCTCATATAGGAGTCAAATTTCTCACAAAACCGGTCCATAATTCATAGCAGTTAAATTTCTCAACTCAGGAAATTTGCGCTTGTATCAATGCTTCAGATTCCCATAACTCTAACCAAGACCATTCAACACAGTATTAAGCAAAAGCACACCTACAAGAATAAGATGGGTGTGATTCACTTTCATCTGAAACTCACCATTGCAGAATCAATCTGTCCAAATGACTGCACGTTAAAGATACTCTGGATGAGGTCGTGCTGTGTATTCATTCCAACCCAAATGAAAAGGTTCAATCCATTCTCCAACAGGTAGATACCACCCTTTGATAATCGCTCCTCTGAGCAACGAATGGCCACTGGGAAGTCATCACTATCCACATCCATTTTGTGCTGAGAAGACAAAGAGGCAACATTACAGTCACAAAAAGATTTTTTTTAAGAAAAGATTATGAGTATTAATTTTATCAACCAAACATTTCTATCATTTACCACAATAATTTTATCATTGAATAGACTGAGGTGGATGCTCATTTAGTTCCTGTTGCCTATACACAAGAAAAAAGAACTTGCATTTTTTTAAAACACTTTTCAGGAACTCAGAGCATTTGGCTGTGACTGACTTCCATGAAGTACTTCTGAAGTGCAGTCACTCATGAATACGTGAAACATGGCAGCCAACTTGTACACACAAACCCAGCAATTGTTTTTAAAGCAGAGTTAATGGAGAATAAAGATTGGACATAATAATGGGAGACCCAACTTCTACTTTGCTGCTCTCTGAAGAATGCCTTGCAACCTTTTACCTCCAACTGGGGGCAAATAACCTCAGTTTAACATCACCATCAGTGCAACACTCCCCGAATGCAACTCTAGATTGACACGTAAAGTGTCCCAAGTTTCTACGTGAAAAATGCTCACGTTGTAGAATCTTAATTGTTCTATTCTTATCCAAGTCACTTGCTCCCAGCAAAATAGAATGGAAAACAGAAAAGGATGCAACTGCACGCTCAGCATCTGTCAAAGACAAAGCAGTTTTGGGTAGTTTGCTATTCATCAGAAAGCACCCAAATATGTTGACCTGCAGATTCTGAATTTGAGAACACTCAGGATCAAATAAGGCCAATTTAGACCACGTTACCCCTGCAATATCTTCAATTCTGAACTGAAACTGAATATGACATTCAAACCTGGAGCAGACCAACTTCCCTCAACCTGTCACAATTTACACAGGGTGGCCCAACTGTGCTTGCCATTCGCACACTTTTCTTATGGGTACAGCAACTGAAGCGGCCTGCTCGAAATGAGTAACATGAAATTTAACAAAAATATTCCTGGAGTATTTTCTACACATCGAGGTCATCAAATTTTAACATCACATGCTGAGAGATGATCTTCAAAATTTTAACTTCCTTTACTGTAGTTTTTAGACTGACAGAATAGACATTTATGCCACACTCCTCACAATCAGATGTCTCAAAGTGCTTTACATGCAATGATGACAATGCTGTAATGCAAGAACAGCTCATTAATTGCTTACTCACCACAGGTAAAAGCCTAGGATAGAAGAACACATTGGTTTCTGCTACATCCATAGATGTGACAAGTTGACGGATATAGGCGCGATCATCAGTGGAGATCTCAGTTCCAGGCTGCAGGACATCACTCTTCAATACACAGTTCAGGTACACAGGCAGTAGCTTCATGCACTCAGGCAGGATCAACTAGGAGAAAGATGCAGCAAGTGAAAAAAACAACAATGGCAAAGCTCAGTGTAGGTTCACCAGAGTGGGGGGATGAGGTGGCACTAGAAATAAGACAGCGAGTGTGTCACGAGTGTCAAGAATTTTGGGGGGCTTTTTGGATAGCCAAGCAGTCATTTGACCAAAGTTTCAACAGTTGAGAAGGAATATCTGAGTGAATGATGAAATTACTTCCATTGGTTACTAAGGTGGTCATGAGTATATGGACATTTACCATAGCCACAAGACCTTTTTTTAAAATATTGAATCCCTTCTGTGTGGAAACAAGCCCTTCGGCCAAACAAGTCCATATCGACCCTCAGAGGATCAACCTACCCAGACACATTCCCCTACTCTATTGCTCTACATTTTACCCATGACTAATGCACCAAACCTACACATCCCGATACAATGGGCCATTTAGCATGACAATTCACCTAACCTGCACATCTTTGGATTGTGGGAGGAAACCGGAGCACCCAGAGGAAACCCACGCAGATACAGGGAGAATGTGCAAACTCCACACAGAAAGTCGCCCAAGGCTGGAATCAAACCCGGGTCCCTGGCGCTGCGAGGCAGCAGTGCTAACCGCTGAGCCACTGTGCTGCCCCCACTTAAAATGTGTATAGGTGACAATCCAAAATTCTTTGCCTTGCACTGAGCAGGATTAGGATGGAAGGAACATAACGTTTAAATCCTGTACTAGCTAGTAATTATTCATAGCTACAAAATCTGAGGGACAAGTTAGGGGACAATTAGTTTACTCAAGGAATTCACAAAGCAGCAACTACATTTGAATCATCATAACTGAAAATGCAGCATTTGAGTCATCCTGAGACACTGCATAAATACAAGCTCCTTATTTCTCTGAAGGACAGATTTGCAATTATGTAGCATTTTTCACCTCAGCACGCTGTGTTTTGCTGATATAACACTTGAAATGTAGTCACTGAAGTCATAAAAGGATGCATAGCAAACAATCTGCACAGTAAGATCCCAGATAGGGCAATGTAACTACACACAGGGAATGGCTGGAATATGAGATTCTCTGCCAATCACTGCTGCAGCAAAATCCACAAAATCTTTACAAAGAGAAAGCTAACACACAAATTCGAAGCTGAAATAGACCATTCAGCCCATTCAATCTGTTCTGCTATTGTAAAAGATCATGGCTGATGCGTGTGTTTTGAATTCCACATTCCCATCTACCCTCTGCCTTAAAAAGTCTGTAAGGTCTCACAATCTTAAAAAATTTCCCCTGATCCCAGCCTGAAAAGGGAAACCCCTCAATTTGAGAGCAGTGCTCCTTAGTTCTGGACTGACTCTCAAGAAGAAACATTACATCCACTTTGGTCGAGATCATTCAGGATTATTATATATAATCAAATCCCCTCTCACTTTAAATTTGTATAAACTAGCCCAGTTTGTCTAACCTATAAGACAACTTGCTCATTCCAGTTATCAATTAGTAAACCTTCCCCGAACTGTCCCCAATATATTTATGTCCTTCTAAAACAGCAGAGTATTCGAGTTGCGTTTTCACTGATGGTCTATATAATTGCAGTATGGCATCCTATTCAGGGAACCCGAAAGGTTAAATTGCAATATATTTCTCACCCATAACAAGATGTTTTGGACAAGTAGTGTCCCTATAATAAACAAGTCAATGAATATTGCTAAGTAATAGCTGGAGAATAAATTAGCAACCACTGCTCCTAGGTGTCAGTGTAATTCACATTTCAACCTAACAAAATCTATTCCAGTCTTTTTCCAACTGCAACCCCGCTCCCAAGAATAGATATGTGAAATATGAAGGGTAGTCACTCTTCATATTACATTAGTCTCAATTACTAAATCATATGCAAACTTGTTATTTTACAAGGAGCACAAACAAACATTTAATAATAATCAACGACACATCTTACATCAATAGCTCTCTCAAATTTAACTTTCAAACACGGATAGTAACTGAATTAATAAAAATTTCAATGATAATGCTGCAAACATTTTTTGATTCTCAACTTATAAACACAGACAATAAACTTTGCAATCAGGCAGCTTTCAACTTCCAAAATCACTTTCCTTGATGGCAATACTTTTGTTTTAGCAACATTAACTCATCAAAACCTACGTGGCATGAGCAGCCAAACATATAAGAACTTGCCATATTTAGTGATTTTCATTATCTTAAATCATGGTAAATAAGTGCAATTATAGTTATAACATAGGAAACAAATTTGCACGTAGCAAGGTCCCATGAAAACCAAATACAACATCTGTTTCTGATTTAAGAGTAAATATTTATCAGAATAGTGGGGAGAACTCCCCTCACATTGCCCTGGGATTGGTTTTAGTCACTTAGGGCAGATGGTTTAAAATCTAATTCAAAAGACAGCCGTTTAGTCAATGCAACCATCAATATGCTAATAAGGCTTCAGCCTAGATGATGTGCTCAAGTCCCTAGAGTGATGACTTGAACCGTAATCTTCTGAATCTGAGGTGAGTGCGCTATCACTGAGCTAAGGCTAAATAACTAACCAAGATATTTATTTTTATTTGTTTCTTCAAAGAATCTGCAGCAAATATCACTAACTCAACGGATACAAGTTCCTCAGCAAAAACAAACTCAGGTTAACTGAAGCTAGAATATGATCTCATTTAAAATGGAAGACATCTTTTTGACACAACGGATCTAAAATGGGAGAATGGAATCCTGCAGCCTCATCTGCTTGTTTCACTTCTTATAACTCGTGTTAGTATCCAGTATTCCCAGTACAGAGAGCTGTAAATGAGAAATAGCCTTATAAAGGCTTGATCTGACACAGATAGCAGCTGAACAGCCAAATGGATGTCCAATGGGTTTGGGGAAGCTTAATGCATATGGCACATGGGTGATTTTCACTTTACGTAAATTATGTAATGCAATAGCCCCCTTGCCTTCTCTTACTGCAATTGAACACTTGCTCTTTTGGTTCACTGCCATTGTAATAGCTTCCACTTTGTATTCTACAGTATCTGCCACCAACTGGTTCAGTCAACTGAGACCTGTACACAAACCTGCTCTTTGTCCAAGTATCTAGGGGACCTAGATAAGATTTAAATTCAATATTTTCACAAATTTTAAATTACTAATTGAGGACTTAACTGAGGACTCAATGCGCCCCAGCATTAGTCCACAGACTATTCCACATCTCCATGTAACATCAAGAAATAGCTAAAGCTACAAGATACTACATCAGCTATGGGTCCTGACAATATTCCAGCAATAATACCGAGAAAGCCTGGTGATGAGTTAGCAATTGGTTCTATTTATGATCAGAGATCACAAGCACACAGCAGGAACAGAGAGATCAGATTCTCAAGCACTATTCAATCGGTTTTCGCTCCTTACCAAGAGTAGCCAATTTGTGCTCAAGCTCAGATGAGATTTGCTAAACCAAACTAAACACAGTAACTTGCAAATGATGCTACTTGCCTACCTGTCCAGCTGATGATGGACTCGCACAATTCTTCCGGTAACATGCGAGAATCTGAGCAGACTGGTTAATTAGGTTATCGCGCACAGTCTTTGTGGGATTGCTCAGTACGCCACGATATGCTGCAAAGAGATGAGAAAATAGCTTTACAGTGTTAAATCAACAGTAATATAAGATGGTAGCGTACTAAAGGTGAAATAAATGGCTTACAAACCTCACATTAATTCTATTGTCAAATCACAACACTTACACTCAAGTCTTAAACCTAAAGAACACCCCCTATGGTACAAGGGCAATATATTTTTTAACATGGTTGCATTGATGTTACAACTCTCCAGAGTCTTCAGCAGTAAAATATCAATCTTCTGGAAGATGTTATAAGTAAACTTGCCTTGTCTTTGAATACTGTTTTCATAACTAGTAAATTTAAAGAGATGGAACAAAGATGGTTTTGATGGAGCAGTACACCTTTGGGTTATTCACCACTCCAAACAACTGTTATTCAGAGCTATTAATCTACAGCACGGGGACTTAAGCAGTTCAAGGCAGCAGCTCACAACCACCACCACCACCTTCTCAAGGGCAACTAGGGATGGGCAATAAGAAATACTGACCAGTCAGCAATGCCCACACCCCATGAGTTATTAAAAACTAATCTACAAGAACTCTGATTTCAAATCTAATGCTGATCTCATCTGTGTGCCTCCTGTGTAGCTGTAACCTTATATGCCTTGCTCCAAGTACCCCTGTATGCTATGACCTGCTTGCGTAGCTCGCAAAGCAAATGTTTTCACTGTATTTAGGTACATGTGACAACAATAAATCAAATCAACACCAAAAATGCCTTTTCTGTAAATTTACTCTTTTTTTTAAAGAGATAGTATCTGTGCATTATATAGGATAAAAATACTGCCTTTTTGCAATGAAAGTTCAACCACACAAAAAAAGTTTACAAATACCAAAATCATCTTATGAATTACCTTAAACAAAAGGTAACTCAAATATTGCCATCTCCAGTTTTTAATATAATTTTTTTGTTTAAATTAATGCAAAGTTCCATCCAGTGGTGCATTAATATATACAGATGAATTATGACACTGCTGGCTTTGATATTAAGATGAATTGTGAAGCTTTCATTGAAGTATCAAAAGACCCATCACTGACAATGTGTGTGCAACTCAGGCATCTTCAGACAATGACTGCATCTGACACTGGCTTTGTTCGATGAAATATGAGCTTGAATTAAAGGTAGTAATCTAAAACCTGCTAAATAGTAATGGCTGGAGATCAGGATGAAAAAGTGATATTATTTTTCCCCACCTCAAATTACATAGTATTTCAGAAATGTTCAGCATAGTCAGAGAATAAGACCTGCTTTGAGGTGCTTGATAAAAATCTAAATTGACCTCAATTCAGGAAGTAGTCTCATTTTGTTTGTGATTAAAGGCCAAGTGACTGACAACTAGTTGAAACCAGATACTGGATGCCGAGCCCTGGATTTTGATGATTAGTTTCTACAGTAAACTGCAGTATTGCTTTGCACCATCTACCTCCCATCCTGAAACTGTCAGTTGGAGGCTAAATTCTATGTCACCGTTGTTAAGTTGTGATTCGAGTGTGTTTTGGCAAGTTCATAAAATTGCAGAAGTCAGCGCCATTCCCAATCACATTTTCTGGCAAGAGCTATATATCCACACTGCCCAACTGTTTTATCCTTGATCCTGACCAAACAGAGGAATCCTGACTGACTGACCTTCCTGTCCACCACCCATTGAGCCTCATGTCTATATCGTGAACACCAGTTCATTGTGATGAGCTAACTTATACAATACTTTTTTCTTCCAAATACTTGCTGCAATGACACTGAGCCAGGTTCAATGGCCTCTACATTAGAACAATTTCTGCAATAAAAACGTGGTGAAATTCTGGAAGCAGCTTACCTAGTTTCACAAAGTAGTTGATAAGTGTGTCAGTCTCACAGTTTCGGTAAAGATCAGCAAGCTGAGTACAACAATTAAGAGACAAGTTGTGTATACGTAACCTCCTCTGTCCACTGCAACTGGTATACAGCAGAGCACACTGCGGAGGGGGGTGGGGAATGAAAGAAAGAGAATAGCTCATTTATCAAATGCATTGGTGCAGCACGAAAATAGAAGTTGAAACTTGCTACAGCATCTCAAAGGGAGTCCAATTGAAAAGTGTGTTAGAGAACTGTTCAGGGAACATGTTTTAGTACAAAAAGGTTTCAACATTTGCACAAATGCCATCACAAAATAAGCACCGAATACAACTGACGTTCACTGTCTCAATGGATGTCAAACTAATTAATGCATTTTTCAAAAGAGCATTAAATAAAAAAAACAAAAAAAACTATAGACCTTTGGATGTTGAAAATCAGAAAGAAAATCAGAAATTACTGGGAAAACTCAGGTCTGGCATCATCTTGGAGAGAAAACAGTTAACATAACAAGTTCTAAAGAATGGTCACTGGATCCAAAACCTCACCTCAGCTTTCTTTCCGAAGATGCTGCCAGACCTGCTGAGCTTTTCCAGTAATTTTTGTTTTCATATTAGATAAATACCCATAGCAGGAAGAGAATAGCAGAGTGGGACTAATCACATAGCCCTTTTCAAACCATCAGCACAGATACAATGGGCCGAATAGCCTCCTTCCATGCTCAACAACCGAGGAGATTAACAAATTTTGACCATATCGATTATCATGTCAAAATGTTTCAGTGATCTAAATATCTTAAATTCAAAAACCAAGTTAGTTGATTTGTTCTGGTTTTGTGAATCTATTTGCTCACAAACTATCAGAAAGAGAAAGTTTAACGATGAAGGAATTGAGTGGTTTGGATTTTCAGCAGATCCAAACATACATCCACGCACTCAACAAAGCAAATAAACAAACCAACAACAATACAAGTCCAAAGATTTTATGCACAATCTGTCCGGTTCCCGGTCAGAGCGTAGTTTGTGCACTGCGTTCAGGTCGGGTCACAAAAACAGGGAGACAATCAGGTCTTCAGGAAGCTTGTAAAAAAAAAGCCACAAGTCTGAAAATTTGGCTAACAGGAAGATTTCAGAAATGTTGACTTTCAGTCTTTGAAGGTGGTGATTAAAGAGCAGAGATAACAATGCAGATGATAGTGGAGAAAAACTTGTAGTAAGACAAAAACTGCAGTAAGACAAAGAACACAGATTAAGCTAACAAATGGCAATATACTGAAATAGATTTCCAGACAAAGTAGTTGATGTGGTATGAGGCACGGTGGTGTCTCTTTAGATGGAAAAATCAGAACAACCTGCTTCATCTATATACATAACTTATCATACAATATTTTGTCCTGTGATGCATTTGCAAATTTGGGACCAGAAATTGTAACATCAATATATATTTGTGCTTGATAATTATGCCAGTACATGGTCAAAATAAGACAGCCAACATAGTCTGGAGCACTGAAGCACTGATGCACTCAAGCAATGCGTAATGGAAGATGCTTCACAGCCAAATAGTAAGCACCCAATGTCAGCCATGTAATCCGAGGACAGTTTAGACCTCACAATGCCATTGACAGAAAGGGAAAATTGACTGGTCCAGAAAATTGTATGCTTGCCCCAGTGAGGGAATGACAAGTGGCATGACCAGTAACACACAGTGGCAAAATACTGAACACAAGATTGTCCTTATTCTTCTTGAATATTAACTGACATTAGAAAACTACACAATTAATAAAAGGTGGTTCAGTTGATTGATAATTTAAAAGCACTTCCTCACTTGAATCTGAGCTCCAACATCTTCACTTAACTTGTCGTCATGTTTGAACTCCACAGTGATAGCTTTATCACAGTCTAATGCAGCCAGCTCAACATCAGTTGTATTACTCATGTAGAAAGAGCCAAAGAAATCAGTCGCTCTAATCCCTGGAATAAAAGCAAATTTTTGACATAAGCTAATTAGGGAAAAATGCCATTTGTTTTCATGTATTCTTATAATGGCGTTGTCAACCTCTAATTGTGCTTCAACTGAACAATGTCCGAGATCATTTCAGAGGGCAGTTAAGAGTCAACTACATTACTGTCTGATGTCACCCAAGAGGCCAGACTAGGTAAGGACAGCAGATTTCCTTCATGAAAAGAGATGAGCAGACCAGATGTGTATTACAACAATCGCCAATGGTTAGATGATTGCCATTACAGGTGGCCCCCAATTTATGAATGTCCAACTAACGAAGTTCTGTACGTATAAGTGACATCCTAAACACAGACGCATTAATATTAATGTTAAAGATCCAACATGTGGACATTAATTTGTACTTATGAACACCTATTTTAAGTTTTATGTATTGTGTTCTAACTGCATATAAATTGATCTCCAAACGTACTCAGGAACAGAACCCACTTGTAACCTGGGCACTACCTGAAGATGACCATTTTTGAAATTCCCCAGAGATGATTCACATTTATGATGAAGTGTCTTCACGAAGATTGTGAGATCGCTGATAACAAAATTGGTTTCTAAGTTTATCTACAGGAAATAGACATACTGATATCACTCATGATGTCAACGGCAATTAAACTCAATGAAACCTGAATGCCCATTTTCACTGTCCTGGTATGAGCAATGTTACCCATTAACATAAGTATGACCAAAAACTGGAATAAGTAGTAAGTATTTATCAATAAGTCCTTGTTTGTTAAAAGCAAATATGTCCAAATTATTTATTTGTCTCATTGTTACAGTATTAAAGTGCTAATATTTAATAAACATTTGATATAAATGATGTAGCTTCAATCTGAAAGCGATCTAGAGTAACAGAAGATTTGCATGACCAGAACATTGCAGTTTAGCACTCCTTGTTAGTTGCAGATTTATTTTTAATAATCTTCAGATAATTAAATCTCCACATAGTGATTCATTAATAAGTTGTTGGGATTCAATGAACCAGCTCACAACAGTGCTGTGATTGAGCTTTGTATATGTGTGTGCTTGGCAAAACCAAGTGATTGCTGGGCCTCTTGCTGAGATATTTGTATCATCAATAGTCACAGGTGAGGTGCCAGAAGACTGGAGATTGGCTAACGTAGTGCCACTATTTAAGAAGGGTGGTAAAGACAAGCCAGGGAACTATAGACCGGTGAGCCTGACGTCGGTGGTGGGCAGGTTGTTGGAGGGAATCCTGAGGGACAGGATATGCATGTATTTGGAAAGGCAAGGACTGATTAGGGATAGTCAACATGGCTTTGTGCATGGGAAATCATGTCTCACAAACTTGATTGAGTTTTTTGAAGTAGTAACAAAGAGGATTGATGAGGGCAGAGCAGTAGATGTAATCTATATGGACTTCAGTAAGGTGTTCAACAAGGTTCCCCATGGGAGACTGGTTGGCAAGGTTAGATCTCATGGAATACAGGGAGAACTAACGATTTGGATACAGAACTGGCTCAAAGGTAGAGGACAGAGGGTGGTGGTGGATTGTTGTTTTTCAGACTGGAGGCCTGTGACCAGTGGAGTGCCACAAGGATCGGTGTTGGGCCCTCTACTTTTTGTCATTTACATACATGATTTGGATGCGAGCATAAGAGGTACAGTCAGTAAGTTTGCAGATGACACCAAAATTGGAGGTGTAGTGGACAACAAAGAGGGTTACCTCAGATTACAACAGGACCTTGACTAGATGGGCCAATGGGCTGAGAAGTGGCAGACGGAGTTTAATTTAGATAAATGTGAGGTGCTGCGTTTTGGGAAAGCAAATCTTAGGAGGACTTATACACTTAATGGTAAGGTCCTAGGGAGTGTTGCTGAACAAAGAGACCTTGGAGTGCACATTCATGGCTCCTTGAAAGTGGAGTCGCAGGTAAATAGGATAGTGAAGGCAGCGTTTGGTATGTTTTCCTTTATTGGTCAGAGTATTGAGTAGAGGAGTTGGGAGGTCATGTTGCATCTGTACAGGACATTGGTTAGGCCACTGTTGGAATATTGCATGCAATTCTGGTCTCCTTCCTATCGGAAAGAGGTTGTGAAACTTGAAAGGGTTCAGAAAAGATTTACAAGGATGTTGCCAGGGTTGGAGGATCTGAGCTACAGGGAGAGGCTGAACAGGCTGGGGCTGTTTTCTCTGGAGTGTTGGAGGCTGAGGGGTGACCTTATAGAGGTTTACAAAATTATGAGGGGCATGGATAGGATAAGTAGACAAAGTCTTTTCCCTGGGGTCAGGGAGTCAAGAACTAGAGGGCATAGGTTTAGGGTGAGGGGGGGAAAGATATAAAAGAGACCTAAGGGGCTACTTTTTCACGCAGAGGGTAGTACGCGTATGGAATGAGCTGCCAGAAGATGTGGAGGAGGCTGGTACAACTGCAACATTTAAGAGGCATTTGGATGAGTATATGAATAGGAAGGGTTTGGAGGGATATGGGCCAGGTGCTGGCAGGTGGGACAAGATTGGGTTGGGATATCAGGTCGGCATGGATGGGTTGGACCGAAGGGTCTGTTTCCATGCTGTACATCTCTATGACTCTAAGTGACTGTGGAAGTACGTCACCTAAGAAACAACTATAGAGGTACAAAGGCCTGTATACACTTCTAAACTGTACATATAATATTTTAAGATTTAGATTGTTAAATTCAACAACTGATGAACTGGTATACCTGTGCTGGTGCGCACCCGCATCACTGCGTCAAACCCAATCACTTTTCGGACATCTCTGTGCAGATCATTTAGGAAGCGGTCCCCATCTACTTGTGCCTGACAGCAAACAAATAGCACTTGAAAATTGTTGCTAATTGCAGTCTACAAATATGATCCACTACAGACAGCCTTGTAACAGAATTTTTTAACTTCTGATTATATTTGGCAGTTCTTTGATGCACTTTGATCACAGCCTAATAGGCCAGCTACTTAACTTAAACTATAGAATTTGTTTTCAATTTTATGTCAATGGGTTAAAAAAATATTGGAAAAATCTCCAAGATTTCCCCAGGTTTCCATTCATAGCCCTTTATCATACAAGTAGAGGCCATTTGGTTCATTAACTCCATGTCCACCCTCCACAGAGCAATCCAATGGATCCTATTTCCCCCACCACCCTGGGAAACGCAGGTTGCAATGAGGACTGATATGTCGAGTGATCAACGGTGAGCGAATGCAGAGTGAGGTCTGCAAGTTATACAATGACATGCCCAGGAATTCAAGCAGAGTTGGCAAACCTAATTGTCAGAAATGATGTGGATCAATCTACCCAAATTGATTCTTTATTAGATCAGATCGACGTTTAAACACAAGAAAATTTTAAATATTAAATCACAGCTTTTGGCAAACTGAGCTCAAAAAATTGACATCTTCCTATTTGCCTCAAGGATATTCAGTACATTTGATTAAAAGCTAAATTAAGAGACAAGGTCATAAAACATCTCTTCTATTGAATAGCTAGTTCGAAACTGAAATACCTTGGTTCTACATAAATAGAATCAGAAAAATGTACAGTACAGAGGCCATTCAAATACCCATGTAATATTTGAGCACAAGCTGACAGCACGTCAAAATAGGTACCTCCTATTTCAAAACAGAATTAGACAAACTATTGAAGCTTCAGGTCGAATACTTGGGGTTCACCATTCTCTACCTTCGTACCAACGGCACCCTTTAGCTGGTCAGGTAGCCCAAATTTAGACCTCTTCAAGATTATTGTGTCATTTAGGTGACATGGGTGGCCGGACAGATACCTACTCCATTGCTTTTTTAAAAATTTATTCAAGGTTTCATCCTCCAGCTTGTTGATTAAGACCACAGGTACAGGTTTCTCTTCTCCACACTGCAGTGCAGATAATTTGCTCTATTTGCATCAAGCACAGTCACAGCAAAACAGCAGCCAGTTCCCCTTTTCTAACAATTTATTCATTAGCTCTCATTCATTACACCACAAAAACAATCTGAGGACAGTTCTCAGGATCACTTCAGTTTATTTGAAGCAAAAGCTCGCGACTGCTGCTTAATCCTATCCAGTGCACAGAAATAGCAGAGGTGTGACCTGCACTCAAAGCTTAAAGAATTTAGAATTCCACAACAGAAGGCCAGGGTTTCCAAACAGACAAATAAAAAACATTGATTTTTACATTTAATTCAGGTGAAAGAGCAATTTAAAAATCAATTCATTCCAAGTAACAGCTGAAGAATCACCATCCTTTAACCCAGCTCACCAAAAGTGGGGGCTGTGTGAAACATGACTTGTTCTAATTCTCCCCAATAGCATGGGGGTATTATAAATGATAATATGAGTGATTGTATAATTATTTTATCTAATGCTAGCCCACAAATAATTAAGGAATTTAATTTCCCAATTTGACACGATGGGATTCAAGTTCTCGGCTGAGGGATTGGAGGCCGAGTACCTCGATGATTGAGAACATAGCTCAATAACAACAGGATGGGCAACAAATGTTGGTCTTGCCAATGACTCGCACATCTCTTAAACAACTCTTCTTAAAAAATGAAGGATGGATGGCCAATTCTTAGATAATATAGCTTCAAAAGAATTGTTGACAAGTTTGATATTTGTGCTGGTGGAGGCAAGTTAACCATAAGGACAGTTATGAAATTCATATAGTAATTGTACAAATTATAAACATTACCTGGAAAAATGTGTACTTGTAAATAGAACCTCCAGTTTGGTAAGTTACCAACCCTAAAGTAGCCACATCCACATACTGATTGGGAAAGAGGAAGAGATCCACACAGCAGCCTTGTGCCACACATTCCTTGGCGAGGTTATTGTAGAAACTAGTCTGAGGTTGAAACAGAACCTGCAAGATTAAAGCATACTTTTAGTAAATAGAAACACATGATAATTAAGACACATTTGATCAGGTTGTTACATGGTGTGTGAACTTATTACTGGTTTGCCTTTTAACCCAATTTCACATTCCATGATTTGAGTTAATATAACTCAACCACCTAAGCATTCTACGAGATTATTCTGATAACATTGTGTAGCTTCAGGTTTCTTTTAAATGCAAGAAGTCCCACAAACCTTTTTCAAGTGTTTCTCCTCCATCACTGGCCCACCAAAGTCCTCCTATCTTTTGTGTCTTTCATCCATATTCACTCTCTCCCGTTCTTTCTGGGGTCTAAATTCCTACTTCCTAGCCACTCTGTCCTCATCAATTTTTGCATATCTATCCTCACTACTTACTGACTTGCTGCCATAATTAACCACCGACGCAGGATCAAAACTGTGCAGAACCAAACTGCTATTTAGTCAGTCAGTTAGACCAGCCAATATTGCAATCATTGAGGTACTCGGCCTCCAATCCCTCGGTCGAGAACTTGAATCCCATCGTGTCAAATTGGGAAATTAAATTCCTTAATTATTTGTGGGCTAGCATTAGATAAAATAATTATACAATCACTCATATTATCATTTATAAACCCAGCCAATTCACTAATGCCCTCAAGGGTTTGGAACCAGCCAGCCCTACTTGGCCTGCACATGCCAGTACCAAGTTAACTCAATGCACTCAGGACAGGCAGAATCAGGAATGAAACATTGCTGGCGTCATCACATCCCAGAAACAAATATCAATCAAAATGCATTGTTCAACTTCTATCAAACACAACATCAGTCTTCTAAATAACAAATTTAAAGTTACAAAAAAGGCATAATGACAATCCTACTTTTTCCTTGTCTGTGTTAATAAGCTTCTTGTCATCCCTATTCTTCAATTTTCCAGGCGCTTCAGCCAAAGGCAAAGTTGAGTGAAATATGAACAATTTACCAGCACACTCTGCTGCCTGCAAATATAAAACACAATGAGGGAAGAAACTCAACAGTCAAGTGATATCATAGCAAATACTGGTATCCATGTTCTATAGCAAAACAGAACTCAGGACCGAAGCACAGCAACATTTCCAAATAAAAGCAGGGTGACTTCCTCAATTAAATACAAATTACTTGCAGGGATTCCATCCCAGTAACAATAGCAGTGGAATCTCCAGATGGGACTGACAGAGGCCACGTTACTCAATCATATCCATCTACTGACAGCATGTGGACTGCAGCAGTTCAAGGCACAGCTCACCACCACCTTTTAAAGGGCAATTAGGGACAGGCAATGAATACTTGCAAGTCAGCGATGCCCAAGTCCCAGGAGAGAATATTAAAAAGTTGCAGATCAGGCACAAGAGACCAAAAAAAAAAACTGTTTTTTACCAGAACTAATTCAAGTCAAAATGAATACTCAAAAATAATTCTGGATGTGAATGCAAGTTTTACCTTAAGAGCTTCCAAACCAGCCTGAATGACTGGTCCAAACACAGTCTCAGTCTCTCGTGTATCAGCAAACATCTCAGGAATCTGTTCTAACAAACTGGAACAGGAGTGGACACAAATCAATTTGTTATCATTGCTGAATCATTTGCTTAACAGCAGCAAGATTAATTCAGTTTTGTGAACCTCATGGCATACATTCAACTGATTGTGCTGTGCTACGATTTGTCAAACATCATAGTCAGATCAAATGGCAGATATGGGGAACTCTACTTCTGTACTTTCAATCACTTCCACCTCTCCCAAGATCCATTTCAGTAAGCAGGAATAGGTTATGGAGCTGGAACGTATTGCAGAGGTTGAGTTCTCAGATTCAAATATCACCACAGCAAACTGCTAAACTGTTTTCAATAAACCTGCTAATGTGTCAAATGCATCTGAAAAGAAATGCTGTGGAATCTGCTCAACTGAAGTCTAAAAGCTTGCACAGATCCAAATCCAACCGAATCTTCAAGTCTCAAAGACAGTTCCACAGAGAGACATTCCACAAGATTATTCAGATTATTATAAAACAAATATTTGTTCACATTTCCAACTGTTAATATCGATCCAGGAGGAATGGGTTTGGGGGTTAGACACACAGGATAAAATGTGGTCATCACTAAACAACAGATAGAATTCCAAGTATGAACATTACACTCCACAATACTGCATGTTTGAAATTTTGTGAAAACTGGTGAGATACATACAATGCTGTAGGATCACCAGTGGCTTAGAGTCCTCACCTGTTTATCACAGCCCGCGATTCATTTATGTTAACCAGGAATCCATCAAGCAATGGTACAAACATGTCAGTAATATCAGACACCACCATCATTTGTGGCTGGGCTAATGAGCTTTTCACATTGTAAAAATGCAGAACTTTGTTGTAAGTTACAAATCCAACCCTTATTGCCGATTCTTCTGCATTGCCCTCCCTAGAGAAGATGAAACAAGTTTAAAAATAGGCCATAATTCTTTCACAGCACAAGTCACATTAGGACATGAATGAAGTACCTCAAATAAACTGCTGCAGGCTGGAACACTACAACACACCTACCTTTAGCAAATGATTAGGGCAACAAACAGTGGCAGCAGACATTCCAGTGAAGAAATTTCTCACTGGGTGCACAGGAATGATCTTTATTTCTTAAACCATTATGGTTACAGACATTCAACTAATCTGCTACAAGAAGTGAATAAAATTCAATTCAATTGGGACATAAGTAGTGTCCCAATAGGAATTTGAATAATGGTCAGAAAACAAAGAGCTGTGATGAGCAATTACTTTTAAAACTAGGTAGTGTTGTACAGTGCTGGTCGTGGGTGTTGGGTGAGGACAACTGCTCTTTCAAAGATATTATGATTGAGGGTATACAAGGAATAATATCAACGTTCAGATGACACCACATAGTTGGAAATGAAGTCAGCAGTGGGGAAGATAGGAAGGGATGCCAAGAGCACAGATAAAATTTAATGGCAAGGTGTGATGTAGTGTGTTTTAGAAGGAACAATGAAAAGAAATATAAACTTACTGTACAACATAAAAGGGCTCCAAAACAAGATAAGGTGGTTTACAGTGCTGTTAGGGGAGGGAGATCTCGAGACATGGAAGGAACAATGATATATTTCAGGATGGAAATTTTTTTGAAGGGAAACTTGCCGCTAATGGAGTTCCCATGTATCTGCTACCCTTGCCCTTCTAGAGTGTAGAGGTCACAGGTTAGAAGGTTGATAGTCAGAATAGAAAAGGTGATGCTAAATCTTTATACATTGCTACTTAGGTCTCAGCTAGAGTACCATTCTATATTCATAGCATAGGTATTCATGATATAACATGAGTTTTGTCAATGCAAATTGGCTATAATGCAATTGACAAATAGTGGTCACTGTTTAGATAATGCAAACTTTCTACTGTACAGGTATGGTGATTTTCTACAGCTCGAGACTGCACATGAATGCAACCATTGTGTTATACCTGAAATACCTGTACTACACTTTTGGAGGGATGTCACAACTTCTGCAGAAGAAATTTACTGGAATGGTACATGGAACTATAGAAAAAGGGACAAGTTTTCCTTACAAAACAGAATCATTTCAAATGTGTGAGTGGATGACAACTTATTTCAATTAGGGGGATGCATGACAGGAGCACCATTACTGAGAAATTACTGACATAGTGCTTTATGATCATTCACGTCAATAGTAAATGCGCTCTCACCTTGGAAGGTAATCTAATAGAGTTTTAAGCTCCTCACATAGCAGTTGAACAAGCCCACTCTTCAGTGCATTGTAAGACACATCAATCATAAAGATGAAAGCAGGTGGATTAGGGATTTTGTTGTTCTGAAAAAGAAGCCCTTTATGAAATTTGCGATGAAGCATATCAACTTCATTGCCTACAGTATTAAGTTTGGCTACTACTGAATTCTATAACATGCACTATCCAGTCACATACTGAGCGACTATTAAAGCAGCACATTGGAGAGTTTCATACACAAGTACCATCCAAGTATAATTTTCTTCAGCAAGGGAAGCAAGAAGGGGAAAAGCTGGGATAGGAAAATCCTGCAAAACAGATGATTCAATTGCAGTGTTCCCAATGTTACAAACAGGTTGAAGTGTACAACAGGAAGGAGGTGCTCCCCTGTCTTCCTTTCATTAATTCATGGGATTTGGCCTTCTGGCTGAGCGAGCATTTGTGGACAGGATTAACTGGAAATGAGTATTATCTTGGGAAAAGTTGAAAAAAATGTGCAAATACATTATCACTCTGTAGTACATCCTCTCAAAGCTGCCAAAAACCTGTCCAAATTTGGCACACTTAAGGTGAAAATCACTGATAAACTTTAATAAATTTCTATGATACAGCAGTGGTTCCAGAAACATACTTGCACCCAATTTTGTGCTGTGGGAATGGAGCTTGTAATCAAATCACACATGAATGCTCCCAGTTGACGGCTTCTCCTATTCATACATATTTCTGTTAATATTGCTTTAAGTCAGTTGTAGACATGTTGCTATGCTTTCATTGACAAAGCACTGCACAGATGCACGCATTATTAAAACAGTTACCAAGCAACTGCATTAGTGTATCTGACAACAAGCAAACCAGTACTAGGATACTTGACTAAACATTCAGAGTAAGCTATGGGATATTAGGACAAGTCTGAATTCTCCCCAGGCTACTGTACTGTTTAATTTGCAAATGTGCAGGGTGACAGATTTTGCAAGCAGAAATATATTTATCGAGCTCTATCAAACAAAACTATGAATCATTGAAATCATTAATATGGAAGTTCTATCCTGCAATCATAGGTAATGTGAATGAGAATATGCAGAATATATTGTGGCTGCGTGAATTATAATCAGAAGTTTTAAAACTTATCATTTACCTAACAAATAAATAAAATGGATCAATGTAATAATACCTTGCAGTAGTCTACAGTAGCTAAAAATTCATAGGAACCAAGCGACAGTTCTGGTCGGTCATAGCAGTCCATTCGCTTGCCGGTGTGATCCAAATGTTGGAAATAATGAGGCAGTACTGAAGAAAGAGAAAAAACTAGTTACGGTACAACATACTGGATACACCAGAATAAGGAATTAGGAAGAATGGAAAGGGCACTTAAACAATTCAGTCACCGATTACAAAACTAACTTCAAAAATGTCAATCCTGCATTGCCAGAAAACAGCATGTTAAAGCACCAAAAAGCAGAGTCACCATCGGATGACGGTCCTTACATCCTGTACAACAGGCAGCCATGAGTTATGAAGCCACAGTTCAAGATGATCAGAGGCGTTTTGAACAGCAATTTACTCGAGTGTCAACCGAGGGATGCTTTTCAACTCTGCCCACTACCAAGTCTGCAATGATGTCAAAAGAAAGGTAGAACATCTAAGCTCTGACGTGGAGCCCCTTGATCTATTCAGCAACCTCCAACATGGTGCTGCATGAAGATTTGTGAACTTGACTGTGCTGTACTTCAGTAGCGTTTCCTACGAGACCCCTTCATGTTTAACCTTCAAGTGGCTCAACAACTGGCTTCGAAAAGAATAAAAGGTATTACCTTCAGTGACACAGCTGCAGAACGCACACTGAAACTTCCGTCCACCTTCAATAAACTGCATATAGGGGCACATATAAGCCTTGCACCTATTGCACCTTATTGGACCAGTCTCCCCATGGTCCACAATATAAGGGGGTGCCTGGAAGACAAAATATGAATGTTTCTTTGAATCAAGAAAAACCCTGGGGAAATGTCAAATTTACAGAACAGAGGTTATAAATTCTTTTGCACAATTGCATTATGGCACATTTCAGATACACTTGAGTAAGAGTCGATCTCATGGCCAAATAACCTGGAATTTTCCATCTATCTCGCGTAGAGGTTGACCCTAGCTCTTCATAGGTAACAGATCAACATTTATGAGTCAGTGTGCCGGCCACCACGTCCCACTCTAGCTTTCCGGTCTGCTGGTTGTTCCCCTCCACTCCCAGTCCGCTGGTGGTTATGTTCCGGCTCTGGGTTTTCAGAATTACCAATAATTCATTTTTATTGTTTAGTTTTTTTAAAGATCAATTGGGCTAATGATATGGTATGAATTTTGATAGGCATGAATTTCAGCCCCTCAAAAGTAGTTTCCATGTAATAGTTGACTCCATAAATTTAACCTTAAAAAGTAGTCAAAACATTTGTCAATTACTTGAGTATGTACAGTAGGTTAGCAACAAATCGTTCACATCAACCACTTAAATACCAAAGTGCAAATTTATAAAGGCATGTTTACACATACAGGGTTCTCAACTTTGCATTTTTAACCAAATTATTTCTGAAACACCCTCACTTGTCACAAAGAGAAATAAAACTGCCAATTTGCATAAGGTCCCACACTCAAATGAGGTAACCAGTGAGACTGTTTCAGTGATGTTCACTCAGACATTAATATTGACCTGTAAAGACCACTCCCTCCGTGACTCCCTCGTCAGATCCACACCCCCCACCAACCCAACCTCCACTCCCGGCACCTTCCCCTGCAACCGCAGGAGGTGCAAGACTTGCGCCCACACCTCCCCCCTCACCTCCCTCCAAGGCCCCAAAGGAAACTTCCATATCCGCCACAGATTCACCTGTACCTCCACACATATCATCTATTGCATCCTCTGCACCCGATGTGGCCTCCTCTATATTGGGGAGACGGGCCGCCTACTTGCGGAGCGTTTCAGGGAACACCTCTGGCACACCCGGACCAACCAACCCAACCACCCTGTAGCTCAACATTTCAAAACCCCCTCCCACTCCACCAAGGATATGCAGGTCTTTGGACTCCTCCATCGTCAGACCACAGCGAAACGACGGTTGGAGGAAGAACGCCTCATGTTCCGGCTAGGAACCCTCCAACCACAAGGGATGAACTCGGATTTCACCAGTTTCCTCATTTCCCCTCCCCCCAGCCTGTCTCAGTCAAATCCATCAAATTCAGCACCGCCTTCCTAACCTGCAATCTTCTTCCCGACCTCTCCGCCCCCACCCCAGTCTGACCTATCACCCTCACCTTGACCTCTTTCCACCTATCACATTTCCGACGCCCCTCCCCCAAGTGCCTCCTCCCTACCTTTTATCTTAGCCTGCTGGACCAACTTTCCTCATTCCTGAAGAAGGGCTAATGCCCGAAACGTCGATTCTCCTGTTCCCTAGATGCTGCCTGACCTGCTGCGCTTTTCCAGCAACACATTTCCATCTCTGATCTCCAGCATCTGCAGACCTCACTTTCTCCATCATTAATATTGACCTGACCACCAGATAAATATTTCTTCCTTACGGATACCATTATGGGCAGGCAGGGTCTCATTTAAGTCTCTTTCAACAGCGTGCACCTCTGACAACAGAGTACTCAATGGCAGCCAAAATTTACTCAAGTCACTGAAGTGATGAAAGGTCACTATGCCGAAATATTAGCTGGGTTTGTCTTTGGATACTGCCCACCCTTCCAAATATTCCCAGCATGTTCACCTCAACTCAATTAGCGAGTCTGCCACTGCTGTCTGCCCCTGGTAACTATGCATGCATCTGGTTTTACATTTGCCCATATTCCATTCAACACACTTGTTCTGAATGTGCGTAGAATTTGACTTGCTGTTAGCTGGGATATTTACTGTGGTTGTTTTATTCAGATTCCTCTTCTGCACCTCATTACTTTCTTAGTATAGCCATGCTGATACCAGACAACAGATTTTCACTTTTTATTGAATTTGCCTTTTCGTTCTGCTAAATACTGAATTTTAACTAAAAAACAAAAGAACTGTGGATGTTATAAATCAGAAACTAACACAAAAGTTGCTGGAAAAGCTTAGCAGATCTGACAGCATCTAGGTAAAGAAATCAGAGTTAACATTTTGGTTCCAGTGACCCTTCCTCAGAACTTCCTCAGTTTCTATTCACAGATGTTGCCAGACCAATAAGCTTTTCCAGCAATTTTTGTTTTTGTTGCTGAATTTTAACTCATTTGTTGATTACAGCTGCTTAATTACATCAGTGAAGCAGCCTTTTAAGTATATGTTTTGTACCAACTATTCTAGAAATACTTCCCATTGTTCACTCGTTGGTTCATAGTTCAGCAAAGTTCACTTACATCCTACCACTTGACATTACTTAAATTTAAAACCTTGGTCTGTGATTCATGGTGCCACACCCACCACCAATCTCTCAGTTCACAAGATGCTCCTGTTCTGTCAAATTCTGGTTCAGTACTCATTAATACAACACGGGGCCTATGGTTTAGTTGGTGCTAAAACACTCAAGGAACTTATCCTAAGTACACCGAGTGCCAAAACAACCCTATCTTTGTCAAGAAATAAATGCAATCACATAGGCCGAGCTCATCACATTAAAAGGAAGATTTAATTGTTTCATTGAGTAGAAAAATACTCCAGTACTACATATTTTTCTGCCCAGGCCAACTCAATTACTGGATTATGCAAGGTAAATAACAAAACTTACTGTACTACATTGGATAGAGCAGAACATTTCAGACATTTATTTCTTTGAAATGAATCAGAGTTTCCGTTAGAAATTAATTTTTCGATTTTCATGGGTCACAAAGCAATTACAAGCCCAACAACTAATTCAATTCAGGTCACTCTTAGCTGGACTGGGGCAAATATCCTCAGGATGAGATTCATGAGTACTGATGGCAGAGTTTAAACTAGCTTGTCAGGAGAATGAAAACTGAAGAGAGAATTCAGAGAATTAAAAGAAAGCTGATTATGGGATGTAGAAGAGGTATAGGTGAAAGGTGGAAAACTACAGAAACAAATCCTAGAATCAACCAGACCGAAACTGGAGAATAGTGTTAAAAAGGTAGAATTAAAAGCACTCAAGACAAAAAGCATAGACAACAAACTAGGTCAACTTACGGTGCTAGGAGTAAAATATGATTTATTTACCATTATGGAGACATGACTGCAGGGTGACCAAGACTGGGAACTGAAGATTAAACAATATTTCATACTTAGGAGGGACAGGAAGAATGGAACAGTAGATGGTGTAGTGTTGATAATCAAGGATGGGACTAATACATTCGTGGGGGAAGATCTTGGATCAAAAGAACAGGATGTTTGGAGGATTAAGAAACAGAATGGGGTGGTACATAATGGTAGGAGTGATTTCTAACTTGCCAAATTGTAAGTATAATGCAGGAGGACATGGTATAAAATATGGAATTAGAGTTGCATGTAGTAATGAAAACACAGCAATTTTGGGTAACTTCAATCTATAGAGATTGGGTAAACTGAGCGAAATCTGATGCTAAGAATTCCTGGAACATATACGACATTCTGCAGCAATATGTTGAGGAACAAACTTGGGTACAAGCTTTTTTGGATCCAGTATTATTCAATGAAAATGGGTTAACTTTGTTTTGTAAAACAGTCATTCACAACCCTATGAGGAAAAAAGCTCAGCTTGGATTTAAATTATATTTCCCTTATTTTTAAAATTGTACTCCCTGGTTCTATGCTGTCCAACAACGGCCAACATCTAACCTATATCAAACGGTCTATTCCTTTAAACGTTTTGGTGAGGTCACCTCTCATACTTCTACCGTATAATGCCCAGTTTGCCCAATCGCTTTTGATGGGACTGGTCATTGCAACTTAAGATACAATGGAGCAAAACGTTAGCACTTCTGTACTGAAATCCTCTTGCAATAGAAGCTAGTCCAGCAACTTTTGCTCATCTTCTATTGCCCATATGGCACTTAAGAGACAACTTTGTGGATGTGGAGTTGAATGTAGATCAGACCAGGTGGAACGGTACCTTTACTGTGTTCCATAAAACAAATGAATGAACCAGATGGGATTTAATGACAATTAATAGTGCCGTTGTCTAACATTTTATGCCAGATTTTTTTTAAACCAAATTTCTTCATCGCTATGGTGGGATTCAAACCCATGGCTCCAGAATCTGGAGTTCTGGATTATTAGTCCAATGACAAGGTCCCCTAGGGATTGGTAGATAAGCAAGATGATGGAGGCATTCCATAAATATTGAGGGGAGGCCCTGCAGATTTACGCACAGCAGAAATCCAAATGTCTGAAGTTGAGAGGTAGTGGTTTGAGAGTATTTAATTTTAATCGTTACCAGTTTAACCATGCAATCATACGAACTCAAGGCTTGTAAGTCAACCTTTAGAAGCTTCAAAAAATCCTTCCAGAAGTTGGGGCAAATCACGACTTATATCCAAGTAAATATGTGAAGCACCAGTGTTGCCACAGGATGACCTATTTCTATGTTTTAGTCACTACACGCAGCCTGTGCCCAGTGGACTTGTCTTAAATATATCACCATCATTTTGGCAATACTGCCTGCATTGCCTGTTTGACCCCATGTAAAGCAAGTATAATCCCTAAAAATGTATCTTTGAACTTAAAATGCTGACGCTAATTATGTCCTTAATTACACATTCACATGGTTATCTTGTTCAGCTCATCTCAGTATTCTGTTTGTCTACTGTGTATGCTGATTAAGTCTAGATTTTTTTAAAATGCTATTTTGTGAAAATTGTTGTTATCCCCAGAGTAATTCAGTTTCTAAAGGAGGACCAGTGCTTTTTGAAAACGTATCTTGAAAAGCTTTTCTCAGAAAAATGTTGATTCACTAAGTTATCAAACAAGATAATGGGGGGGGGCGTCTGTGGTTGATTGTATAAAAGGAGAGTTTTCATTGAAAAGATGATCATAGATTGAAACAGGTCAGCTGCACAGTGTTAAGACCTGGATTGTGCTATGGCCACTGAGAACTTGTATTTCTTAGGCCAGAATCCCACTGAAAATTGTATTGTTTAGATTAAGATTCACTCTGGTTAAGGCTCTAGGGCTTAAGGTGAGAGGGGAAAGATTTAAAAGGGACCCAAGGGGCAACATTTTCACAAGGAGAACGGTGTACATGTGGAATGAAGTACCAGAGGAAGTGTAGCAGATACATGGATTGGAAAGGTTTCGAGATGTGGGCCAAAGGCAGGCGAATGGGACTAGTTCAGTTTAGGAAACCTGAATGATGATTTGGGCTGAAGGCATGGATGATTTGGGCTGAAGGGCCTGTTTCCGTGCCTTATACATCATGACTATGAGATCATCACCATGTCACATGCCTATTTCAGGTTTTAGGAGGCTTTTGATCCAGTCCCACACAGGTGATCAACAAACAAAGTTACACCCATGGATGGGGAAAATTTAGTAAAATGAACTGCAGATTGGTTAACAGGCAGAAAGCAGAGAGTAAGATTAAATGGGTCATTATCAGATTTGCAGGCTGTGGTCAGTAAGGTATGAACTTTTTAACTAAGGATTCCATCACACAGTGATTTTCCCATTCGCTCTGGCAGATGGCAAAGAACAATTAATAAAACTCTGCCTTTTCAAAGCAAAACAGCATTTGCCATTACACAGAATTTCTTGTTCAGAGGTGCCAGAATCCTTCATTCCCTTCTAACTGACACAAGAGAGTGATCAACATACACCTGGGAGTAACACAACCCTTGAGTTGACTGCGCCATTTTGTGTTTCAAGTTACCAATCATGCTCCAAACTTGTTTTTAGTTCTTTGTTACGTTGTTTGTTTGTCAATGTCGAACATTTAGGATATTCTCTCTGCTTTCTTCACTTGTAAAGCACTGTGACATGCATATGGAATAAACTAGGGTATAATCAGACAAAATAACTTCTGTGATTTGGAGAAAAGGTGAGCAGCTAGAAACCTAAACTGTTATAGTATACACAGTTATGACATGTGACAGCATACAATGATAGTACAACAGACAGTTTGTGCACATTTTTACATCATTTCATTGGGAAATAGTCACCAGTTACTGTTGTATACTACTGCAAGCAGGGTCAAAAATGTAATGACTGAAAATCAATTATCAGTATTGATTCCACAATGCTTTTAACAGAGACGTCACTAATCTCTATGAAATAACAGGCATTTATTGAATGTCTTTAAAGAAGTAAAATATCCCAATATACTTCACTAGAACATACTCAGACAAAGGTTGATCCTAAATCTACCTTTGACCAGCTTAAAGCCTGTGAATGCTACCTAGTGGTCATGGTTTCACAAGAATAGACTTTTAATTCTTCAGTGGCCAACTCCTTTCAAATAAGGGCAAGGAAGTGGATACTTACAAAGTCATGGCGGTATTAAGCTAGTTTCTTCTAAATTGGTGCCTCAAAATAATTGCATATTCATGGACAGACTGCCAGAGTTTTTACAATAGCAGTTAACGATTGACCTCAAACACTTTCACATGTACTATCCTGGAAGCACGGACATTGTAACTTTTCAGGCATTCCAATCCAAAATTTCTTCCTAATTCCACAAAAAGAAAAATGCAATCCACGTGGACTGTGTTAACCACACCTAACAAGAGCATGACCCAGGAATTCAAAACGTCCAAATGAAAATGTGCTGATACAACCTCCAGAGCCTGGTGTCACTTACAGTTTATGGATTTATCTCAACAGCTGCACCAAACAAAATGGAACTATTGTTGTCACAGAGAACTTCAACTAAAGAAAACTTTGATAATATGAAAAGCTGCAAATCCCAAGTGACATTGACAGCAAAGGATTCATCACTCGTGCGAAATTGACAGCAAAAGTGGCCAGTTAGGACTTTAGAGTAAAGCAATGTGCCTAATGCACAATTTTTAATTTCACAAAAATATGTTTCAGAGATTCAATTTATAGATTAATTTTCCACCACATACTAACCTGTTGAAAAGGAAGTTAAATTTACAATAGTTTTCGCAGCTTCAAATGCCTTGCAACCATACAGAATGTAATTCTACATGCTGGCAACCACACAGACCTACCCACATGCAATCAGATCAAATTTCATCAGCACATTGCAGAATGATGGAAAATTCTGATTTAGAGGTGGAATGAGCTGCTCAGAATGAAACATAATTGGAGGATACCATATCATCTCAAACAAAATCCAACGTTGCCTGCTTTAATGGAGGATGAAGAGTGGGTCAGATACAAGATGAAAGGGAAGGAAAGTGTGAGGAGAATTTGTGAAGGATAAAAATGGAGAAGCAGTCGTCAGGGGAGAAACTGGTAGAAAGAAATATAAAGATCGAACAAAGGAGACACGAGAAGAAACAAAGCAAGGAGAAAAATAATTTCCTGTGTATTTATAGCCAGAAAATCCTTCCTCAGATAAGGAAGCCAAAAATACAGTCAATACTCCAAATGTAGTCTCACCAAGGCCCAGCATAATTGCAGCAAGGTATTGCAGCTCCTGTATTCAACTCCTCTTGCTATGAAGGCCAACATACCAGCAGCCTTCTTCACAGCTTGTTACACTTGCTTGTTTGCTCTCAGTGACTGATATAGGATACCCAAGTCTTGTTGCAACTCCTCTTTCCCGATCTATTGCCATTCAGATAATAATCTGAATGTTGTCTTGCCCAAAATGGATAATCTCACATTTATCCACATTATACTTCACCTACCATGCATTTTTTTCACTCACTCAACTTGTCCAAATCACAATGAAACAGCTCTAAACTCTGAATCTAGAGATTTTGAGGAGGCATTGCTGATGGCATTTCTCTAGCATTCTTGTGTGTTGCTGATACAGTGTCCAGGTTTTACTTTCATACAGGTGTGCGGTGACAACTGCTCTGTTTCATTGGAGCTTTTGTTCGTTTGTGGAGGTTTTGGTATCAACCACAAACTGTGATAGATTGTAGAAGGCAGAGCTGGTGCAGTCAATCCAATATTGCACCTCTTTGTCAATGGTAGTCTTTTCAGAGACTGGGACTGCTTTAGAGTTTTGATTGGCAACATTCAAAGACAGGCCAAGTTTCTTGCATGCAGAATTGAAGAGTTCGAGATTAGTTTGCAAATCCAGTACAGAATATGAATTAATGCAATGAGGTATAAACAGTGGATAATGATTGTGCTCAACTTTGATTGCTACTGTACCAAAACTACGCTACGGTTAATCAAAGATGTTTCATTAAGGTGATATTTAATTCTGATACTGGAGCGCTGATTTTTGATGAGGTAAATAACCGCTGTCAGACAGATTTTCATAAAAATTAATGAGATGAGGGCATTGCTGGTTAGGCTGGCATTTATTACCTATCTCTAATTGCCGAGAAGGCAGTTAAGAGTAAAACACACTGATGAGTGTCTGAAGTCACACTAAGGCCAGACCACGAAGAGTGTTAGATTTCCTTCCCAAGAGGACACCAGTGTAGCAGGTGGGTTTTCAACAACTATCAGCTGTGGTTCCATGGTTACCATCAGGCTACCTTTTAATTCCAGATTTTCGTTAACTCAAATTTTATCATCTGCCACAATCTGACTCAAACCTATTCTGGTTTATTATCCCAGTGACATTATTGTTAGGCCACCTGGGCAAAGTATAAGAGCTATCACACAGTCTTGCTTAACCTTAGGATAGATTTTGAAGGCATCTGTTTCAGATCTCCCACTCAGGGAAGTTGTTAATTGTGGGGACATGATGAAATCTCTTGGGCTTCCAAATCTTTGGAATACTATCAATACAGATTTGCAATTTTCGAAGTGAAATGCTTTCATCGGGTCAATGATGCAATGAAGAATTTCTGGTATTGATATTGACCTTTGTCTTGGGTTAGGCAATGTTGGAGGTTTATTTGGAAAGTGTTAAAGCCACACTGTCTCTGGAAGGATTTTCTCACCCACAGGATGGTTATCAATATATTCCCTGATATGAATTAGACGGATAATTTCCAGAGCATGATCCCTCTCCTCTCTTTACATTCCTGAGTTTGGACAGGGAGAAGAGCTACTACTACCAAATACGTGAAGTCTTGATGTCTCCATAGTGGTAGCTGTTACTCTCTAGGCTGACCCAGAACTGTGTATAACAATTCACACACGTATCACCAATGGGAGAGCTGTAATGATCAAACAGATCAAACATAACCAAGCCAATGACCCCTAAAGTAATCCAACTGAGATATTCAAAGTTGAAGGATTTTTGCTTACAAGACCCCATGCTTTTGTCCGACACACATATGCTGAGAAGTGGAAAGTAAATCAAGACAATTGTAAGAATACACCCTTCCGAAAAGAAAAACTGAAACATGTGGAAGAATGCAATGCAGTAATTACCTCATCAGCTGGTAATGTAGCAAGTGGTTTAATGACTGCAGTAAGGGGAACTTGGCACTGCTTTGCCATATCTGAAGTGCAAGGAAGATTATAAGCCGCACATCGAATAAATCGAGGACTTGAATTCCCTGCAAAACAAGCACAAACAAGTCATTTTTTAAAAAATATACTACTGCTCCTGCTTCGTAATGCAGAACTTAATTATTGCTGAATTTTTTTTTTCTTCTTTCATGGGCTGTTGGTACTGCTGGCTGAGCCAACATTTATTTGCCCATTCCTAACTGCCCAGAAGAGTCAATCACATTGCGATAAACATGGAGCCAGAGAAGCCAGAACAAGTTTGGGACAGCAGAAATCCTTCCTAAGGCACATTTATGAGCCAGATAGATTTGTTTTTAATGACATCAATCATGAGTACATGATCACCATTGGGTTATCTTTTTATTTTGACTTTTATTGAATTCAAATTTCACCATCTGCCAAGGTGGGATTCAAACGCAGGCACTCAGAACATTCAGAATTACTAGTCTAGCAATATTGCCATTTTGCCACTTATCTTTTCCTTTTTTACTTGTCAGGATAAACACAAGAATGCCAAATTTCAAACAGAGGAAATTGTCATGCAGAAGAGGTTATTGACTGGGTGGCACTTGACTCTGGCCAAGGCATTACCACGGAGAAAGCAATGGAAAAGTATCAGCTTTCAGGCAGATCAAACACAACTTGAGGCTTGAAATATCCTCTTTGCTTGCAGAGAGGGCATCCCTGCATATGCATGTACACAGTCACTTAGCTGAAAAAAAGTCATCAATCAGGCTACAGTGTGACACACTTGCATGGACTAGAAGCCACGTATTAAAACAGCTGAACCTTGCAGACAGAAAGAGCAGGTGTACGCACTGTCTTCTCCAAGTCAAAAAAAAAGACAGCTTGCTCTGGTTCTCTTCTCAGGACAAAGTCTTGCCAATCAGAGCAAATATCAAGGTAGCCAACTCCAGTGACAAAACATTTACTTTGGCGGTTTTCACAAAGCAAAATACTGAAGATGTTAAAGAGTCTTAAGGATGTTACCTTGGTCTTTTACCACAAAGTCAGTAGTCACAAGTGGTGGAACTTGACCTCTCACACCGGTTGAGAATGGTTCAGTTCCTCTGTTTGACTTATCATCTTCAATCACTTGGATCTGTCAAAGTGTACAATACATTTCAAACTGTCATTCAATAAAACACAAAAACAAGTCTTTCAGTTGTGGAGATATCTAAGTAGCTGGTTGGAAAAGGACCTAAGTGGACATTATGATCACATATGACTGAACAAACAGAGTTTCCCAAGCAATTCAGTAAACAAACAATCCTGCTGCAATCCTGCACAAGAGGCCAGAATAAATCCAGGTGTGATTTCTCATATGTACTAAGTTAGCTGACCTCAGCCAGAGCAGGTGGGACCACAGCTGGTTTCATAATGCCTAGGGAAGAGGAAGAAATTAACACAGACTTCAAACTCTGAAGACTGTTCACTGGTTGCTGCTAGGTGCATGGGTCAGCGTCAAGTAAGCAGGAGAGAAAAGTTTCCAGTAAGTGGAATGGAAAGTAGAAATTTGTAGTAGAGGGAAAAATGCAAACATTTGACTTGAATTGAGCACAGCTGATTAGTACCTTATATTGTTTTTCTGTCAAAAACAACTCCAAAGATTATTGAGTAACTGCAATGCTCTCCAAGAGCTAAGAGGCTCTCAATGAGCACTACTAAAAACATTTGTAACAAGTAAATCCATTTATCGTGTTCATTAAACCGAGCCAAATTTACATTCTGAAATTCAGTATTGAAGCACAAATGACTCATACAGCTTTCTGAGCAGGCACATGCTGTTAAGATGCAGCAACAGAATATTGCCGTAAGTTATTTCATAAAATCCACTTTAATATTATTCAACCAGTTTTCTAAGTCTGATGCAACTACTAAACAATGGTAGCAAGTATTACAATAGAGTTGCTAGCTCTTGCATGTGACTTGGGAGGCAGAAAGACTATGTGGAAGGGCTAAAATGGGCTGCATTACTTGAAAAGGATATTTATGCAACTGCAAACAACAGTGACAGCTTACCAAATAAAAGTTAGTTTAAATGTGTGACACCAACTAAGACCACAAATACTCACTAAGCTGAAGAAACAAGTTTAGATTGGATTTTCAGCAATCCTGTTTTATCTACCACTGTCTGTAAGGTACCAAAGTAGATCACCAGGTTAATTTGCTCAAACATTAACCAATCCAAAAATTATTGATACTGTCAGAAAGATTTATACTGTAAGAATTCACCTTTGTGTAGTTATTTTACTGACACAGCATTGTCGTATTACAAAATAAGCTGGAGACAAAGTGCAATTAAACTGACAAGATTTTGTGACCTTACAGCACATTTGTCACATATAGAGCAACATGCCTTTTAGAATGAAAAGCAAAGGCAGGAATGAAGGTGGTAACAGCACACGAACATACAAGCAGACTTACTGGACTAGGAATTGCATCTGGATCTATTCTATGTCTTGTTTTCTGTTGAGGTGGCAGTTCATTAAGTTGCTTAAAAAGGCACAAATGAGCAGCAAAACAGGAGAGAAACAGAACAGTAACAGTTGTTACTTCTATCTTCCCACATGAATGGTGCCACATTAGCAAGTCCTTTGACATACGTTTACACATACATCATTGCACATGCAACCTGTGTTATTCAGTTAGACTGGTTATCTATCATTTCTATGCATTATGCAGGCCTGTTCACATTCCCACAGCTTTAATATTAAAAAGCTCAATATTCAAAAGTATTCTGGCTCGAATGATAATTTCATAAATAAAATAAAAGCGTTAGCATTTCAACTCTAACTGTCTGATTGTGTTAACTCAAAAACCTGACAGAAGTAAATTTTTAAACTGAAATACTGATAGATAATAGCATTTAGTTCAAACTTATTTGATATCAAGCTTTCATGCCCCTTTTTATTTTCCTTTTCAATGTCTTGCAAGGTAATTACCCAAATACATCCAGCGTTCAGAATTGTCCACAGACGTTGGAGCATCTACAATTGTTAATTAGATGCATAAAAGTGACTCCAGCAGAGGAACTTCACTAACCCCTTCCCAGGTTGAGAAGTTTTAATAGTTCAAGCACTTTAACCAGAATTTACTTCCAAGAAGCTTGTCAAGATTGCATGACAGGCCAAAGGAAAATCTGCAATGGATCGTTTACTACCTTCTCCCCAAAACTTCCAATGGAGTTTCCCCTGCTCATGTCAACTCCTGACTTCATTACAACACCACAATCTTGTTGGATACCATTTTGTTCCTATCCCTGTAAATGGATCAGTAAGCCGAGTGTTGCAGGTGACTGACAGCATATTACTTTGAGCCAAAGCAAATCAAGAACACAGCCATACCTTTCTCATAAACTGGACAGGATACCCCAAAAAAAAGGCTTGTGATCATTGTTTTCATGAGTCTTGAATAAAACTGTTGAATTAAAAGCTTTACAGCATCACATTGATTACCATTTAATTCAACAATCCAGTATAACCCTTAAGTCTCACCAAAATTTAAATGATTCAAGTTCTTATCTTCACTACCCTAACAAAACTCTATCAGGCACTGATCACTAGCTTCCCCTCTCACCCTAAAGTAATCTTGAATCAACTTAATCAACTATGGATTCCCCACATTAACAGTTTTGCTTAAATGACTAATAAATGTCTCATTACATCACCATGGGTTACATGTCATATACACAAATAAACCAACATTGGTAGCACAGGAAGTTGCAACTAGAGATAACTACTGAATACCTGCTTCAGGCTCAGACTTGCTCTTAAGCCTGACTGATTCCACAAGCAGTTTCCTGCTCTTCCCTCTGGCTCCCATTCTCATGAGGAGTGAGAAGCAAGGATACAGAGGGGTGAGAAGACAGAATGAACACTGAACTTAGAGTTAACAGAAGAACAGGACTGAACAAAGATGGTCAACTAATCACAGGGTGCATGGCACCAGGCTAGCTGTGGGGCAACAGGCTTGAAGAGACTGCAACCCAGGCAACCAGAAAGAGAGGCAGAGAAGGGTTAGGATTCTTAGAGTTGACAAAAAGAACGAACTCGGGAGTCCAGAAATGTTGACGCACCAGGAAAAAAAATTAGTCTGCTGTCTACCAGAGTTACAATACCAACCCACCACAAGCAGTGTGTTCAGGCCACCAAGCTGAAGCAGAAGTGACTGCAGACGTTGCCCTCAAGCATAACAACTTTTCAGTGCAGGAACTGTTACTTTGAAGCTGTGTCATTTGCAATGAATTGCACGGTTATGATATTTTGCATTGCACAAAATCAAATTTCCAAACAGAAGTGCAAACATGTTCAGGAAAACACATGCAAATAAAATACAAAAATTACCTTCAGGTCTCCCAAGTTTGTAAACAATGGACAGATGCAAGCAAATTCTTGTAATAAGCAGAAAAAGAGTATTTTTTATTTCTTTATGGGATGTGAGCATTGCTGACAAACCCAGCAGTTGCTGCCCATCCCTAATCACCCTTGAAGCAGTTAAAAATCAACCCACATTTCTGTGGGTCTGGAATCATGTAGGCCAGACCACATAAGGATGGCAGATTTCCTGCCCTAAAGGACATTAGTGAACGAGATGATTTTACATGCTAATCGATGCTAGTCTTACAGCTACCATTAACAAGAGTAGCTTTAGATTCCAATTTAAGTTGATTGTAAGCTCTATCAATTGGTATTGTGGAATTTGAACCCATGCCCCCAAAGCATTAGCCTAGGATTAAGAGTCCAACGACATTCCCATGAAGCCACCGTCTTCTTCTGAAAACACTGAAACAATTTTATAAACATTAGAATACAACAGCCAGTAAGACAACAGCTACAAATCATGGTCCTTACTGGGCTAGGAATGCTATCTGGGTCCAGCCTTTTCTGCTGTGGTTGGGGTTGACTGGGGTAACTTGGTGCTCCAGTGTAAGGTGCAGCAAAGTTCGGTTGGGGCGACCTCACTTGTCCAAAAGAACCTGAAAGGACATCACAAATCAAGAAAAGCCAAGTAGCAAACAAAACGTGTGTGTATCATAACACCAAGGAATACCTGCAGGATTAATGAGGAATCAGCAAGTTGTAGTGTACAAGTTACCATTGTTCAAAGTCTAATCAGACACACCACTGCTTCCATGAAGTGGATCGCCCAAAAATACATTTGCACAGGTTCACGGGCAAATTGAATACAATCGAATATTCATTTGTGATGGTAAGCAGGACCCAAGGCAGAAATATTCCTAAAGCTTATGGGTACTGAGAGTGAAGTTATTATGTAGTGCAGTGGTAGTGTTCCTATCTCTGAGCCAGAAGGCACAGGGACAAGTTCACCTGTCTCAGAGTGTCACAATATCCAAACAGGTTTATAAGAAACCCGACCAAACAGAAAAATGGAGTAAAAATATCAGAATGGAGGCCATTCAGTCCATCATGTCTGTACTAGTCCTGAGTTATTCAATTAGTCCCACACCCCTGCTTGTTACCCATAGCCCCGCAAATATTTCCCTTAAGTATCTGTCTAATTCTCCTGTTAAATTACTGCTAAATCTTCACTACCCACTCAGGCAGCACATTGCAGGTCAGAACAGTTCAGCATTCAGAAAAACATTCATTCCCACCCTTGGTGTTTCTCAAGCCAATTCATTAATACACTATGCTATACAGAGCATGATTTTTGCTTTAAACATTAATGGGACATGGGTGTCACTGGCTGGACCAGCAGTAATTGCCCATCCCCACTGCCCTGTAGAAGGTGCTGAACTGCCTTCTAAACCGCTGTAGCTTGTGCCCTGCCAATAGACGCAGCAACATCAATGTACTTTAAAGTCAGGTTGGTGGGTATTTGAAAGGAAGTTGCGAGTCCTGGTATTCCAATGTGTCGTCTCTCTTTGCCCTTCTAGACAGTAGTATCAAAGGAACAGTCTATCTTGTAGATCGTGTGCACTGCCGCAACTGAGCATCAGTGGTAGATGGAGTGGATGTGGTGTCAATCAAGCTGGCTGCTTTTTCCTGGATGGTGTTAAGCTCTGAGTGTTGTTGGAGTTGCACTCATCCAGGCAAGGGCAAGTATTCCATCACAATCTTGACTTGGGCCTTATTGATGGTGGACAAGATTTGTGGTATGAGGCAGGGTATAACTTGTCAGAGAATTCCTAATCTCGGACTTGCTCCTGTTGCCACGGGTACTTGTGATTAGTCCAGTTCAGCGTCTGACCAATGGCAACTACTAGGGTGTTGACAGTGGGGCATCTGGAGCAGGTATAGCCATTCAAGGTCAAGGATGGTAACTAGATTCCCAAACTTGGATATTGTCCAGGCCTTACTGTATTCGGACATGAACTGCTTCAGTATCTGAGTGATTGCAAATGGCACGGAACATTACACGGTCAACATCAAGTTTCCTCACTCTGACCCTACTTCCTCCACAAGGTCAGTGATGAAGCAGTTCAAGATGTTTGGGTCTAGAACACTACCCTGAAGAACTTGTGCAGAAATGCTCTGGAACTGTGAAGATCTGATCTCCAGCAACCACAACCATCTTCCTTAGCGTGAGGTATGATTGCAGGGCTCCGAATTGCAGCACTCTGTCAAATGTAGCCTTGATGTCAAGGGCAAAAACTCTTACCTCATGTCTGGAATTTAGTTATTTTGTCCATATTTGCACAAAGGCTATAAATGAGGTCAGAAGCTGAGTAGTCCTGGCAGAACCCAAACTGAGCATCAGTGAGATTTTATTTTCATTCATTCACAGAATGTGGGTGTCACTGGTTAGGCCAGCATTTATTGCCCATTCCTAACTGCCCAATCAAATACACTGCTATTGGTCTGGAGTTACTTCCTTCCCGAAAAGATGTCAGTGAACCAGATGAGATTTTCCTCACAATCGGCAATAGTTTCAGGGTCATCATTAGCCCCTTATTTCAGATTATTACTGAATTCAACTACTACCATCCGCCATTGTGGGATGCAAACCCAGGTCCCCAAAACATGATCTGGGCTCTGCATTAATAATAACACTAGGCCATTGCTGAGCAAATAATGTTTGATAGCACTGTTGATGACATCTTCCATCACTTTACTGAGGATCGAGAGCAGATCCGTAATTGTGTGTACAGGACATATGTGGGCTATTTTATACATTGTTAGGTAGATAACAGTGTTGCAGCTGTATTGGGAAAGCTTAACTAGGAGTGCAGCAAGTTCTGGACCATAATGTTAAGGTCAACCATATCTTGATATCATGTGGAGTGAATTGAATTGGCTGAAAACTGTCATTTATGACATTAGGGTTCTCTACAGGACTTGTTACTTCTGGCTGATGACTATTATGAATGCTTCACCCTTATCTTTTGAACTGTTATGGAGGCCCCCATCATTGAGAAGATACTTGTGGAACCTTCTACTTCAGTGCATTATTCAATTGTCGACCATTATTCATAACTAAATGTTTCAAAACTGCAGAGCTTAGATCTGATCTGAACTATTGGTTATGCAATTACCTAGCCTTGTGCTTACAAGTCGCACACAAGTCGCCCTATTTGTAGCTTTGATTAGAGTGGTGCTGGAAAAGCACAGCAGGTCAGGCAGCATCCGAGGAGTAGGAAAATTGATGTTTTGGGAAAAAGCCCTTCATCAGGAATATTCCACACTAATACACCAATCTAATCATGACTCTAATCTCCAGCATCTGCAGTACCCACTTCCATCTATTTGTAGCTTTATCAGGTTGACACCTCATTTTCAGGGATGCCTCACACTGGTCCTGGCATTTCCTGCTGCACTCTTCATTGAAGCAGGGCTGATTGCCTGGCTTGATGGTAATGGTACAGCATGGGATATACTGCGCCGAAGTTGCAGGTTGTGTTTGAGTACAATTCTGCTGATGGCCACACAGTCTCTTAGAGGCCCAATCATGAGATGTTTGACATGTTCACAAATTTATTACATTTTTTAAGGTGATTCAGCCCGACAATATAACAGATGGTGCTCTCAAACTGAAGACAAGATTTTGCCTTAACAAGCACAGGTCAGGCAGCATCCAAACAGCAGGAAAATCGACGGTTCGGGCCAGAGCACCGTGCGAAGGTCATTCCTATCAACAATGTCATGAACACATCTGTGGCATGCTAACTGTTGAGAATGAGAGTCAGTATGTTTTTCCCTCTGATTCCCACACCACCCGCCTCAGAACCAGTCTACCAGCTTTGCACTTGAGGACTCAACTAGTTCAGGGACTTGACAGGGCCTGCAGTCAATGCTGAGGACTCCCAGGACAACACCCTTCTTTATCACCACATCTGCTCAGCTTGTTCTGCCAGTGGGACAGGTCATTGGGATGGTTATGGTAGTGTCTGAGACATCAGTGTCTTAGTCGATGCCAGGTGATCCACCTGGTGTCATTCTTTTTCCTTTCCGAGATGACAATGGCTTGCTTGGCTGTTTCAGAGTCAATTACAATGCTGTGCGTCTGGAGTCGCAGGTATTCTAGACGAGGTAAGGACACTATTTTCCCTCACAAAAGGAGGCTAGTGACATCAACAATGGTTGCACAGTCATCATTATAATTTCTCATGAAGTCACACAGATTGCCATGTGGGTAAAACAAAAGGCTGCATTGGGATAGAGGAATCCGATTGCTCATTTCGAGCATGATGAAAAGCATGTTGAAAATCATCATGTTTTCCTGGCAGCTTCCAATTATTTTGACATGCAGCTGAAGATAACTACCAGAATTTCTAAGGAAGCATGACTTATTTTCACAGCATTCTGCTCCCATTTTTCTGAAATCAAATGTTACAAAACCATTTAACCCCCTACCTTTCCCTGTTAAATGCATAGCTTAGCTAATTGAGTGTTAAATGGAAAATCTAACTTAAATTTGTTCTTTCTTTTGCAAAGCCATTGATAAGATTCATTCAAATTCTACAGGCTCAAATAAGCAGAGTCCAACTTTATAACTTTTCACAAAATACTAGACAGGTTATCCCCAATGCTTCAATCACTGCTCCTGATATTAAGCATATATAAACTTACCATTCTGTTGAGGCGCAAGTCCCTGACTGGGTTGACTTGGATGTGCTTGAAAGCCCTGAGCTGGTGGGCCAGTCACTACCCCTGGCATACCAGACTGAAGACCTGCGGGTCTGTGGTTCAGTTGAGGTGGGTAATGTCCTGTCGGATGCTGGGATGGGGGAAGGCCTGCCTGAGGCTGTCCAGACAGTGGTGGTCCATGCATTACTGGGGGTCTTGGCACCCCAGATGGAGGAAGGAGAGTTGAGCCAGTCAAACCTGTAGATGTGGGAGACGAGGTGAAGGTTGACACTGGGACTGGTTGCCCAGGAAAGGGATGTTGGGGAGGGTTACCACTCTGAGGTACACTCGAGGGAATATTTTGTAGCGGAGTAGGATATTGCGTATACGAAGCTGGACCAGTGAGCGGAAAACTTGTTGTTGTTTGATGATGAGATGTCGGTGGCCCTGTGAAAAGATATTACTGTCAATGGTAATCCCACAGAAGCAGTTCTCAAATGAGACAGGTAATAAGACAACTGGAAATTGTTCCATCATTCTGTATTTCACAGTTTCTATCTTTAGGTGAATACACATTGCTCGCATTAACCAAGAAACAGGAATGGATGTATTTTGAGCAGAATTTGAAGCCTGATACTGTCGCAGAAATAGCTCAATGTACCAATAATGAGGGGAGTACTGTTTTAAAATTGAGGGTCACCCTTTTAGGGTGACTTCAAGAGATGAGGATTTTTTTTCACAAGATGGCTATACAACTTTGGAATTCTGCCTCAAGGTGCTTAGATCAGGTCATTGAATACTTTTCAAAGCAGCAGTGGATAGATTGTTATTTGCCGGGGGAAATTGGGTTATTGAGATGGGTGGAAATCTGGAATTTCAAACAGATAGTCATGACCATATTGAATGGGGGAATAGGCTTGAGGGGATTATTCACACTGTGGAGCTTGCTCCGCCATTTAAATCCAATTTCAGCTGATTGAACACTTCAGTACCTTTTAGGCACACTATCCATAAAATCATCAGTAAGCAGAAATCTAGCAAGCTCTGCCTTAAATACATACTGGGCTTTCATAGCCCTCCAGGGTAGAGAATGCCAAAGTTCCTCAATGTGTAAGATAACTGCATTTCTCATCTCATCAGAAGTAGTATCCCACTTACTTTTAAAATTGTGTCCCTGGATCTAGATTTCCCCACCAGGAGGATATTTTTTCTGCATCTACCCTGTCTATCCCTACTTGGTATATTTCAACGAGATCACTTCTCTTTTTCCGAACTCCAGAGAATACAGACTCAGTTTGCCCAATCTCACTACGTTGAGCAGTCCATCCTTCTCATCACAAATCTGGTGAACATTTATTACGCTCCCTCTATGGCAACGTCTTCCCTGAGATAAAGAGACCAAAACCATTCCTGTACTCACATTCTCTTGCAATAAACAGTAACATTAATTGGCCTTCCTAATAGCTTGCTGCACCTTCATGTTAGCCTTCAGTGACTTATTAACAAGGTTACCCAGGACCCTTTGCACATGTATGCTTCCCAACCTCTCACCATTTAAGAAACACTCTGCACACTTGATACTCTGACACAAAAGGGTATAGCCTCACATTTTTCCAAATTATGTTCATGTCATATTCTTGCCCACATTTCCCTCAACAGATCTAAGATGTACAAGTGGGCGGCACGGGGGCACTGTGGTTAGCACTGCTGCCTCACGGCACCAGAGACCCAGGTTCAATTCCCGCCTTAGGCAACTGTCTGTGTGGAATTTGCACATCCTCCCCGTGTCTGCATGGTTTTCCTCCGGGTGCTCCGGTTTCCTCCCACAGTCCAAAAATGCGCAGTTTAGGTGAATTGGCCATGCTAAATTGCCCATAGTGTTAGGTGAGGGGGTAAACGTTGGGGAATGGGTCTGGGTGGATTGCTCTTCGGAGGGTCAGTGTGGACTTGTTGGGCTGAAAGGCCTGTCCCCACACTAATTAATCTAATCTAAGTCTGTATTTCCCTGCTTTCTCCCTTGCTCTGTTCTTGAACTGTGGGGTGACATTTGTTATCTTCTAATCAGCAGGAAGCATTCCAGTATCTACAGAATTTTCGAAGACAATCTCCAGTGGTTAGTCAAACACCAATTATTGAATTACAAGGAGATACAACAAGCTAGAGTTCTTTATCTGGAATTTAGAAAGTTTGGGGAGGACCTCACCTAACTTCAACATATTAAGGGGAAACAGATGGATTGCAACCAAACTATTTCGACTGGTTGGGGAGTTCATGTGAGAGGGCAGTGCCTAAAAATTAAGAATCCAATATTTCAAAAGAGAAATGTAGAACCATTTAAACACATGAAGCTTGCAAATTTGAAACACTGGCATAAACCACCATTGAAACGAGATAATATTTTTATTAACTTGTGGGATGTGGACATCGCAAGTTGGCCAGTATTTTTACTGTCAGTCCCCAGTTGCCCTTAAGATGGTGGTGAGTTGCCTTCTTGAACCACTGCAGTCCACATGCTGTAGATTGACACACAATGTCATTAGGGAAGGAATTCCAGGATTTTGAGAAAGCGACAGTGAAAGAATGGTGATATATTTCCAAGTCAGGATGTGAGTGACCTGGAGAGGAACTTCCAGGTGGTGTTCCCATGTATCTACTGTTCTTGCCCTTCTAGATTTAAGTGGTCATGGGTTTTGAAGGAGTTGTCTAAGGGTCTTTGGTGAATTTCTGCAGTGCATCTTGCAGAAGGCACACACTGCTACTATAGAGCTTCAGTGGTGGAGAGAGTGCATGCTTCTCAATATGATACCAAATAGTGGGCTGCTTTGTCCTGGATGATGTGAAGTTTGTTGAGTGTTGTTGGAGCTGCACCCATCCAGACAAGTGGGGAGTATTCCATCACACTCCTGGCTTGAGCCTTGTAGATGGAGTAAATTATGTATTTTGAAAGAGAGATTGATAGATTATTGTTAAAGGGTATAAAGAAAAGGCTGATTCATGGAATTATCTAGAATGAAGATCATTAGTGATCTAACTGAAGTACAGAACATTTTGGCCACAAATTCTCTCTAGATTCAACGAAGATAAAAAATTGAAGGCAAAGTTTAGATTTTTGGTGAACATCAGAAGGAACTACTTGGGAGTGGTAAAAGAAACCGTAACAGGTGAAAAAAAAACTTACATAAAGGTCAAAATTTTAAGAAATCCCACTATTATGGGGAGTAAAATCTCAATGAAAGTACTGGTATAAGGCTTTGAGCTGACAATTAAGTGGCCTTCATATAATGAAAGAAGGTTTTCAAGTGGTGATGGCAAACTCATATACAAGCTTCTGTGATGATGGTTTTTGGAATGTAGGTTTTTCAGATAAATTAAACATGAAAGAATTTGGTCTATGAAGACAAATTCAACTGTACGCAATCTGATCAGTTTAACATCACTTACCGTAACTCTGACTGGCAGGTGGTGGTGGTGCATTACTTGTAGAACCACTGATCTGCATTGCTGCCATTTGATTTGGTAACTGTTGTGTATTATTGGGCAGGGGTGCATATTGTTGATAGGGCATCGGATGACTACCAGGCATGTATGGTTGAGAGACTGGAAATCTGTAAAAGAAGTTGAATCATTAGATTCCTGCATTCACAAGAAGTAATTCCAGTAGAACATAGAACGTAGAAGAATACAGCGCAGTACAGGCCTTCGGCCCTTGATGTTGCGCCGATCCAAGCCCACCTAACCTACACTAGCCCACTATCCTCCATATGCCTATCCAATGCCCGCTTAAATGCCCATAATGAGGGAGAGTCCACCACTGCTACTGGCAGGGCAGTCCATGAACTCACGACTCGCTGAGTAAAGAACCTACCCCTAACATCTGTCCTATACCTACCCCCCCTTAATTTAAAGCTATGCCCCCTTGAAATAGCTGACTCCATACGTGGAAAAAGATTCTCACTGTCGACCCTATCTAAACCCCTAATCATCTTGTACACCTCTATCAAGTCACCCCTAAACCTTCTTTTCTCCAATGAAAACAACCCCAAGTGCCTCAGCCTTTCCTCATACGATCTTTCTACCATACCAGGCAACATCCTGGTAAACCTCCTCTGCACCCGTTCCAGTGCCTCCACATCCTTCCTATAGTATGGCGACCAAAACTGCACACAATACTCCAGATGCGGCCGCACCAGAGTCTTATACAACTGCAACATGACCTCAGTACTCCGGAACTCAATTCCTCTACCAATAAAAGCCAGTATGCCATTTGCCTTCTTCACCGCACTATTTACCTGGGTGGCAACTTTCAAAGATCTGTGTACATGGACACCAAGATCCCTCTGCTCATCCACACTACCAAGTATCCGACCATTAGCCCAGTACCCCATCTTTTTATTACTCTTACCAAAGTGAATCACCTCACACTTAGCTACATTGAACTCCATTTGCCACCTTTCTGCCCAGTTCTGCAGCTTATCTATATCCCGCTGTAACCTGCCACATCCTTCCTCACTGTCTACAACTCCTCCGACTTTCGTATCATCCGCAAACTTGCTCACCCAACCTTCTAACCCCTCCTCCAGGTCATTTATAAAAATGACAAACAGCAATGGTCCCAAAACAGATTCTTGCGGAACACCGCTAGTGACGGCACTCCAAGATGAACGTTTGCCATCAACTACTACCCTCTGTCTTCTTCCAGCCAGCCAACTCCTAATCCAAACCTCCAACTCACCCTCAATGCCATACCTCCGTATTTTTTGCAGTAGTCTATCATGGGGAACCTTATCAAACGCCTTACTAAAATCCATATACACCACATCTACCGCTTTCCCCTCGTCCACCTGCTTAGTCACCTTCTCAAAGAATTCAATAAGGTTTGTGAAGCACGACCTGCCCTTCACAAAACTATGCTGACTATCCTTGATCACATTATTCCTATCCAGATGTTCATAAATCCTATCCCTTACAATTCTCTCTAAGACTTTGCCCACAACAGAAGTGAGACTCACCGGCCTATTAGTTACCAGAAGATTGGAGGCTAGCAAATGTGGTTCCCTTATCCCTACTCCCCTTCTTGAACAAGGGAACCACATTTGCTAGCCTCCAATCGTCTGGCACTACTCCTGTAGACAACGAGGACACAAAAATCAAGGCCAAAGGCTCTGCAATCTCCTCCCTTGCTTCTCAGAGAATCCTAGGATAAATGCCATCAGGCCCAGGGGACTTATCTATTTTCACCCTTTCCAGAATTTCCAACACCTCTTCCCTACATACCTCAAAGCCATCCATTCTAATTAATTGTGACTCAATATTCACATCGGCAACAATGTCCTGTTCCTGAGTGAATACTGACGAAAAGTATTCATTCAGTGTCTCCCCAATCTCTTCAACCTCCACACGCAACTTCCCACTACTATCCTTGACTGGACCTATTCCTACCCTAGTCATTCTTTTATTCCTGACATACCTATAGAAAGCCTGAGGGTTTTCCCTAATCCTACCAACTAAGGACCTTTCATGTCCCCTCCTTGCTGCTCTTAGCTCTCTCTTCAGGTCCTTCCTGGCTACCTTATAACTCTCAATCGCCCCAATTGAACCTTCACGCCTCATCTTTACATAGGCCGCCCTCTTCCATTTAACAAGGGATTCCAATTCCTTATTAAACCACGGCTCCTTCACACGACCCTTTCCTCCCTGCCTGATGGGTACATACTTATCAAGGACACTCAATAGTTGCTCCTTGAACAAGCTCCACATATCAATTACACCCTTGCCTTGAAGCTTACTTTTCCAAGCCACACATCCCAAGTCATGCCTCACCGCATCATAATTTCCCTGCCCCCAGCTATAACTCTTGCCCTGCATGCACACTTATCCCTCTCCATCACTAGAGTAAAAGTCACCGAATTGTGGTCACTGTCCCCAAAGTGCTCACCTACCTCTAATTCTAACACCTGGCCTGGTTCATTACCTAGAACCAAATCCAGTATGGCCTCACCTCTTGTTGGCCTATCTACATATTGTGTCAGGAAACCCTCCTGCACACATTGGACAAACACTGACCCATCTAACGAACTTGAGCTATAGCTTTCCCAATCAATATCAGGAAAGTTAAAGTCCCCCATAACAACCACCCTATTACTTTCACTCTTCTCTTGAATCATCCTCGCAATCCTTTCTTCTACGTTTCTAGGACTATTAGGAGGCCTGTAAAAAACTCCTAACAGGGTGACCTCACCTTTCCTATTCCTAACCTCAGCCCAAACTACCTCAGATGGCGAGTCTTCATCCATCGTCCTTTCCACAGCTGTAATACTATCTTTGACAAGCAATGCCACACCTCCCCCTCTTTTACCCCCACCTCTGACCCTACTAAAACATTTAAACCCTGGAACCTGCAACAGCCAATCCTGTCCCTGTTCTACCCATGTCTCCGTAATAGCCACAACATCGAAGTCCCAGGTACCAACCCACGCTGCAAGTTGCAAGTACAGTAGTGTAAAGTTACCTACTGGCTTTGCAATTAGTGGTCAGCAACACAGCCAAGCCAACAACATTTTGAGCAATTTCTCTGAACTCAGGTACTCAAACCTACTCCTTACACCATCTTCTGTGTTTCTGTAAGGTTGCCCATTTCCAAATCCTGGCTGATATAAAGGTGTCTTATAAAGCAAGGGTGACCCCAAGCAAAACTAAGACAATTAAGATTCGGAGATGCCGGTGTTGGACTGGGGTGTACCAAGTTAAAAATCACACAACACCAGGTTATAGTCCAATAGGTTTAATTGGAAGCACACTAGGTTTCGGAACGACAATCACCTGATGAAGGAGCGTCGCTCCGAAAGCTAGTGTGCTTCCAATTAAACCTGTTGGACTATAACCTGGTGTTGTGTGATTTTAACTTAAGACAATTAATGTTGAGAGGTATGAAACAATTTCCTTCAACCCAAACTATATTTCCCTGATTGGGAGATGCCGGTGTTGGACTGGGGTGTACAAAGTTAAAAATCACACAACGCAAGGTTATAGTCCAACAGGTTTAATTGGAAACACACTAGCTTTCGGAACACTGCTCTTTCCTCAGGTGGTTGTCACCTGATGAAGGAGTGTCGCTCCGAAAGCTAGTGTGCTTCCAATTAAACCTGTTGGACTGTAACCTGGTGTTGTGAGATTTTAACTTTGTACATTTCCCTGAGTACTTAAAGTCCATAATACCTACGGGCAGGGAGAGGAACTCAGCAACAGGAAACTTCTGAGTTAAATTATTTGTTTTTCCCCCTCTCACAATTCTGTGTTTGAAATGATGATCTCAGTAGGAAAACTTAGCTTGCTGAACATTTTTCCAGTTTTTTTGAACATGCTGGAATCATATTAATGTAGGATGTCACATCAGTTTAAGTGCCCAGCGTCAGCTCCATTACGACAGCAATTTCTCATCAGCATTCAATACTTCAACAGAAATTTTCCATACAATAGCTGGAAATTATTTTTTAAATATAAAAGACAACATTTGGAAGAGGTACTGGTCTTGCAAAGGGAATGGTACAAAAGGGAGAAATGTTAATAGTCAGTACTTTGGATTAAGACTACTGGAGAATTCACTGGTTGGGCTGAATCACTTGCTTCACTAGAGTTTTTTTCATAAAATTCTACAAATTAACATTCCCAATTTAAAAATCCTTGTGCATAGTTAAATCCTCACTGTTCATTTCCTACAGGTTCTGCTCTCCTCACCCGCAATCGAGTAATGGACTGAAAGTACATTCACATCATTAACAGAATCTAAATGTTTTCCACATCATGGTGCAAGTTTTAAACAAAGTAACATTTACACTGAACCTAAACACAACTTTATGAAGCCTTATTTGTTGTGTACAGTGGATATCTTCAAGTCAGCTGTTGTGTGTAGAATGCATGGTTTGATAAGCTTGAAACTCTGAGTGCTCAGAGAATATCAAAGCTCAAGTCCAGCTCTGTAGAAATGAAGTGCAATGACATGGTCTCTATATTTTGGTCCATTTGCTTTTGACGTGTCATATACAAACCGTTGTAACTGGTCAGACATTGCAGGACCATTCTGAACATCCCCCTGTCCATACTGGTTGTAGGCTGTTGACTGTGCAGCTGTTGAGAGAGGTAATGAGGTTGGGGGTTCACCTGTTGCTGTCCTTAATGGACCTATAAAATATAAGAGGAGAAAGTGAGGACTGCAGATGCTGGAGATCAGAGCTGAAAATGTGTTGCTGGAAAAGCGCAGCAGGTCAGGCAGCATCCAAGGAGCAGGAGAATAGACGAATCGGGCATGAGCCCTTCTTGCCTGACCTGCTGCGCTTTTCCAGCAACACATTTTCAGCTATAAAATATAAGACAGACATGAGCATTTTAACTCTCCATACAATAAGGAACTCTATCATCCGTGAAGAGCACTTGCTTATTCATGATTTTTTTTGCTGTTAGAAAAATACAAATTCAACATTTTTAATTAAGTAAAACTAGAAGATTCTAAGAAACAATTCTCAACTGAGATCAGACAATCATATGTAAAATAGATAGAAAAGACTCAAATCATTATGCAGGTTGTTGCACATTCAAAATGTGGAAGAATTAGAAGTTCATAAAGACTTTAATCTTTTTTGATTTTACAAAAGCTCAAAATTATTCATAGCTCCCTCAACTGCTCAGAGGGAATACCACCATACTGACCAAGTTAATCTGTCTAAAAATGATTTGGTTGGGGAAGTTGTACCTCTGACTGAGCAACAGTGAGGGCATATGAGACAGCAAATGAAGTGGTTGGGGTAGGAAGATGGGAACAAGAGTAGGCTATTCAGCCCGCTGAACCTATCCTGCTTTCTAGGTCTTGGCTGACCATTATCTTAATGCTATTTTCCCATGCTATTTCCATTTCCCTTCAAGTTATTAGTCTCCAGAAACTAAGCGTTTGACTGCTACACAGCAATTCACAGATGAGAGTTTTTGGTGGGCACAGAATTGGACTGGTTGAGGGGAGGCATCAGCATCATAGTGAATTTGACTTGTAGGTGGCATACAGTCAACTTGGATCATCAATAAATTGATGCTCAGGTTTTATGTTAGATAGAAAGAACGACAACTGACGTATTGCTGATGGTTTTACAGCATCATGGAAATTGAAATCCAATTAACTTCACAAATTTCATTCTCTAAACTTACAGTGTACAAAGGGTTGAAGAATCTAAAGCTGACAATGCAGTATGAAAAATTAATGATGCCATAGAAACATTGAAAAACTTTACTCAGCTCCTGTTGAAATATTAAACGGTGAAATGCCCAGCACCAGTAAACTTAACTAAAAGAAAACAAACTTGAGAAACATGTTGTTCTCTCCAATGAGGATGATTCTTAAACTGACAAACGTTTTACCAATTGAGGCAATTTTAACTACAGAAATTGTACAGAAGCTCTAATTACCAAAAATTAGTCTTTCCATCAGAACTTAACTGACAAAACAAAAGCAATTGCTCAGTGTCCCGAACTGCAGATCAAAACAGGGGAGAAGCAGGAAATAAAATACAAAGTGCTGGAGAAACTCAGCAAATCTGGCAGCATCAGTGGAGAGAGAAACAGAGTCAATCCTATTGCATTCCAGCAATGGCAGATGCTTCATTATGCAGTGGAGAGGGTACGGAATAAATTGGGCAAAGTGAGTATTGCAGATACTGGAGATCAGAGTCAAGATTAGAGTGATGTTGGAAAAGCACAGCAGGTCAGGCAGTATCCAAGGAGCAGGAAAATCACATTTTGGGCAACAGCTCTTCATCAGGAATCTGACCTACTCTGCTTTTCCAGCAGCACTCTAATCTTGACTATGGAGTAAATTGGATGAATCAAAGTTTGGGAGCAACTGTTCCAGAGAAAGGGCACAACAGACATGTGGAAACTGTATAAGGAGCAGTTGTTGCGAGTGATGCATAAATTTGTTCCTCAGACAGGTAAGAAGGGATAAGATTAAGGAGCCTTGGATGATGAGAACAGAGGAGCCTCTCATCGAAAGGAGGAAGGTAGCTTACCTAAGGTGGAGGATGCAAGGATCTCGCAACACTTTAGAGGATTACAGACTTGCTAGAAAGGAGCTCAAGTGGACAGAGGAGAGCCGAGAGGGGGGCACAAGAAAGGCTTAGCAGGAAGGATTAGGGAGAACCCAAAGGCATTTTACTCATAGGTGAGGAATAAGAGAATGATCAGGGATAGCATAAGGAACATCTTATATGTCGCTATTAAATCACCTCTCAACCTTCTTCTCTGCAACGAAAATAGCCTCAAGTCCCTCAGCCTTTCCTCGTAAGACGTTCCCTCCATACCAGGCAACATCCTAGTAAATCTCCTCTGCACCCTTTCAAAGCTTCCACATCCTTCTTATAATGCGGTGACCAGAACTGTACACAATACTCCAAATGCGGCCGCACCAGAGTTTTGTACAGCTGTAGCATAACCTCATGGTTCCGGAACTCGATCCTCTATTAGTAAAACACTGTATGCCTTCTTAACAACCCTGTCAACCTGGGTGGGAACTTTCAAGGATCTGTGTACACGGACACCGAGATCTCTCTGCTCATCTACACTATCAAGAATCTTTACCATTAGCCCAGTACTTTGCATTCCGGTTACTCCGACCAAAGTGAATCACCTCACACTTGTCCGCATTAAACTCCATTTGCCACCTCTCAGCCCAGCTCTGCAGCTTATCTATGTCTCTCAGTAACCTACAATTTCATTCGTCACTATCCACAACTCCAATGACCTTAGTGTTGTCTACAAATTTACTAACCCACCCTTCTACGCCCTCATCCAGGTCGTGAGAGGAGGTGACAAGTCAGGTCGACGAAGGTCGGGCAGCAAATGTGGTGTATGTGGACTTCAACAAGGCATTTGAAAAGGTTCCCCATGGTAGGCTCAGTCATAAAGTCAGGAGGTATGGGATACAGGGAGATTGGGCTATCTGGATTCACAATTGGTTGGCTGACAGAAGGCAGAGAGTGGTTGTAGATGGAAAGTATTCTGCCTGGAGGTCAGTGGTGAGTGGTGTTCCGCAGGTCAAAACAATGGATGCACAGGTTAGGTGGATTGGCTACGCTGAAATTGTCCATAACATCTAAGTGATGTGCAGGCTAGGTAGATTAGCCATGGTAAATGCCAGGTTACAGGGATAGGGTAGGAAGCTGGGTCTAAACGGGATGCTCCTTGAAGGACTGGATAGTAGTCGACTGAGAGATGGAATCACTCCTGTGTTACTGAAGGAGTTTGGAGGAGGCAACAAATACATGCAATAGAAAGCTCGGAAGGTCTTAGGGAATGGGAAGTGTGCCACCAAACTGCAAACTAAAACAAAGCACACAACTAGAATAAAACAGAAAGGAATGTAGGAGACTATTATAAACTAATTATAAACTAATGCATAAATCTGCAGAGGTCAAAAGATGAGCAGACTGATTTGATGATTCACTAGGTTTAGCCCTGATAACAATTAATGTTAAGTTAACATTGTTTTTGAACATACTGTACGTAGGTCACAACCACAAATCAGGTCCAACACATCACTTAATGAGACCCAGCAGTATATGCACAGGGAATGTAACAAATCTCCCGAAGTTATTACAAACAACATTTATTCCAAAATGCCAATTTACATACTTCTTTCTGCAATTAGTGGAAGCAGTGACAGTGCAGTAACACCATTGGATTAATAATCCGTAACACCAGGCTCATGCACTGGGAACACAGATTCAATCTCACTATGACAACACTCCTGCTAACTGTTGCTCTTCTGCTCAGACTTCACAGTCCATGTGTAGCAGCAACATTTGGAAATGGAAGTCGATGCTGTGATTGGTATCAGCAGTTGTGGGTGCCCACACCTTCCCCCTCGCCTGTGCCCAAGGCCCCAAAGATATTTTCACATCCGATGGAAATTTTCCTGCACATCCAAACACCTCATCTACTGTGTCTGTTATTCTCGATGTGGTGTCGTCTACATTGAGGAGATAGGGTACCAACTTACAGCATGTTTCAGAGAACATCTCTGGGACACACACAAAATAACCCCACCGCTGTGGCCGACCACTTCAACTCCCCACCCACTACACCAAGGACATGCAAGTCCGGGGCCGCCTCCACCGCCAAATCCAAGCCACCTGACGACTGGAGGAAGAATGCCTCATCTTCTGCCTTCAACCACATGGGGCATCAACATGGACTTCACTAGTTTCCAGAGCTCTCCCATCGCCATCCCAGATCCAACCCTCCAACTCTGCACGCCCTCTTGCCCGGCCCTACCTATCGACCTTCCTTCCCACCTTTCCACTCCACCCTCTCCACTGCATCCACCTATCGCCTTCCCGCTACCTTCCCCCACTCTTACCCTATTTATCTCTCAATCCCCTCCCTCCCCACACATTCCTGATGAAAGGCTTTGACGGAAACGTCAACTCTCCTGCTCCTCGGATGCTGCCTAAGTTGCTGTGCTTTTCCAGCGAATTATTTTCGACCATAATTATAACCACACACTTTATTACACTGCATCTATACAAATTTTGTCGACCTTTATTCACCGCAAAACCTTCAGTGACAGAGGAATTATCAGGAACATTTAGCACTGGATTAAATGTAACTACATACCCAATTCTATGCTTCCACATTTGAAGTGGACCAGAGAAAGCGATTAGAAGACCTAAGCAGCTACATCTCCAGTCTGGAAGGACTACTATCCTGCGTACAGTGATGAAACAAGGGTGAGTCTCTCGAGACCAGAGTTCCTTCAATCCATTATTCCTCTTTGTAATAATCGTATGACATCTTCCCCTTACATTCTTCCAAAATTCATTTGATGTTCTGAGAAAGATCTCGAGTCATTTCCAAATGCTGTGTTATTTTGGTTGATTCAAACTTTGGTTTCTGCTTCATATTGCGTTGTTCACTTGCTGTTGTGTCAACCTTCTGTAAAGGTTTACCACCCTCAATAAAATATTTATTTTTAAACTAAACCCAAACTACCTGATCTGAAAGCACATTGTGAAACACTCTAGATGATCCTACAGTATGTGCCTTGTAAGAAATATATTGGTCACTGTGGACTGGGTTACTTACGCCATCAACGGGGTTTATAATTGCTAGTTCACGGGAAGCATGACGTTATCTTGAAAAAGAAAGACTTGTGTTTTAGGCAGCGTACACCCACAAACTTGTTTTTTTAACCAAAGCAGATGAGATGGGCCGATGGGCCATTTTCTATGTTGTAGAACTGTAAGGCCCTGTCTTTTTAAGCGGAGATTTTGTTTAGCAAGCAGTAATTGAAAAATAAAATGATCTACACCCACCATCCCTAAACCCAAAGACAGGGCCGTACGGTGACTCAGTGGTCAGCACTGCTGCCTCATAGTGCTAGGGTCCCGGAGTTGATTCCAACCTTGGGCAGCTGTCCATATGGAGCGTGCATATTCTCCTCGTGTCTGCGTAGATTTTATCCTGGTGTTATGGTTTCCTCCCACTGTCCAATGATGCACAGATTGGGTGGATTGGCCGTGTTAAGTTGCGTCTTGTCCAGGGGTGTTTGGACTAGGTGGGTTGGCTATGGGAAATGTAGGGTTGCAGGGATAGGGTTGGGGGTGGGTCTGGGTGGGGTGCTGTTTGAAGGGTTGATGTGGACTCGATGGGCCAAATGACCTGCTTCCACACTGTAGGGATTCTATGGAATTTCTAATTAAATCTGTCTGTAATACAAGTATGATCAGCTTACACTGAAAAGAAATTTTTAAATGAAAGACTAATTTGTTTTGATAGAAGCTTTAACATACATCGCTTTCCACATCACCTCATACTTCTTTTTGACATCAATTTCCCAGAAACGTGGAGAGAGACAGGAAGACCAAAAGAGGTAGAGGGAGACAGAAAGATACAGAGTTGTGCATGTCAAGTGGAAATTGAACACTGTACATGAGAAAATAGCAGAGCAAACCAGATGTTTGGAACAATTCTACTTCATACCTCCCAGTTGATTATAATACCAACCTTGTGGAACAGCAGTTGGTTGGTAACCTTGAACAGGTCCATTATATGGTCCATATTGAGAGGTTGGAACACCCGCCGTATGCTGACTGTTGTATCCGAACTGTTGGTACCCTTGGTAACCAGATTGGGGCTGCCCATAAGATGCCATGTGACCCTGTTGATTCATCCTTATTTAACCAGGATCATCCCCAAAATGGTTTTACCTGAAATTAGAATAATGATAATATTTGTAATCAGAACATAAAATTTTCAAGTCAAACTTTGGTGGCTTCCATTCCAATGGTTTCTTACATTCTGACGTCATGAGGAGTTGAACAGAAGCACTTTAAAATCTCCCGGTGAGAAACATTCAGGGAATGATAGGCTATACACCGTTAGTGACAGGCCTTGCGCAGTGAAGACAAATCTCAAAAGCAGTCCCTTTGGAATTCAATTGAACTGCTCAAATAACGTGCAAAGAAGCAAGTTTATTTCTTTACCCAGAAATGTAACCGGTCAGTTCTAACTTTGTTCCAACTTAATTTCCTACTTCGTTCTCAACTGTTACAAGACCATTCCTTTGCATCCCTGGAACATTGTTAGGCTATCACTACCTCGACTACCTGACCATCAAAACCACAGAACAAGCCTTCCCCAATCCGATGAACTCTACTACCAAGAATCTGCTCATTGACATTCCTATCTCAAACCTTCACAAGTTACAAATCATTTGCAATAACAGTCCTCCATCTTCTCCCTCTCACTGTGGACTCCCACTTTTCTCATCCTCTGCAAACTCCATACATCAAACTTCCACTTGCAAATCAGTCATCTTATTCCATCACTCTATTTGGTTTCAAACTTTATCCCCCAAAGGCAACATTTAGACTTATAATAATGAGCAATCCTTGTTCTTTTATTGATCACCTGTGTGGATATTCAACCTTAGTCCTCTGTTTTGCCACTTTACTCCCAGCATTAAGAGATATTAATTCTTAACACTATTGGCTTGGGTTAGAACACAAGAACTAGGAGCAGGAGGCCATCTGGCCCTTTGAGCCTGCTCCGCCATTCAATCAGATCATGGATGATCTTCTCATAACCTCAGCTCCACTTACCCGCCATTTCCCAACTATCCCTTAATTCCTTTATTTTTCAAAAAAGTATCTATCTTAACTTTAAAAGTGATTAATAAAGCAGCATCAAATACTTCAGTGGAATTATATTTACAACACTCTGGGTAAAGAGGTTCCTTCTCAATGGAGTCCTAAATCTGCTCTCCCTAATTTTGAGGCTATGCCCTCTTGTCGTTGTTTCACCTGCCAGAGGAACCAGCCTCTCTACATCTATCCTATCTATTCCTGTCATAATTTTATACGTTTCTATAAAATCCTCCCCATTCTACTGAATTCCCATGAATATAATCCAAATTTACTCAGTCTCTCCTCAAAAGGCCAACCCCCTGAACTCCGAAATTAACCTAATGAACCACTTCCGCACCCCCTCTAGTGCCAGTACATCCTTTCTCAAGTAAGGAGACCAAAACTACACGCAGTACTCCAGGTGTGGCCTCACCAGCACCCTGTACAACTGCAACATAACCTCCGTGTTTTTAAACCCAATCCCTTTAGCAATGAAGGGCAAAATTCCATTTGCCTTCCTAATTACTTGTACCTGCAGGCCAACCCTCTGTGACTCATGCACAAGGACACCAAGGCTCTCTCTGCATAACAGCATGCTGCAACTTTTACTCCTACGAAATGGATGACTTCACATTTATTAACATTGTGTCCCATTTGCCTGACATTTCCCCACTCAAAGTATCTATATTAGATTAGATTCCTTACAGTGTGGAAACAGGCCGTTCGGCCCAACAAGTCCACACCGACCCTCCAAAGAATAACCCACCGAGACCCATTCCCCTACATTTATCCCTAACTAACGTACTTCACACTAACCTGCACATCTTTGGATTGTGGGAGGAAACCGGAGCACCCGGGGGAATGTGTAAACTCCATACAGACAGTCGCTCAAGGCAGGAGTCGAACCCGGGTCCCTGGCACTGAGGCAGCAGTGTTAACCACTGAGCCACCATGCCGGGCTAAATATTCCTCTGCAAAGTTTCACAGCCCTCTGCACACTTTGCTATGCCACTCAGCTTAATGTCATCTGTAAACTTTGACACACTACACGTGGCCCCAAATCATCTATATAAATTGTAAATAGTTGCAATCGCAACACTGATCCCCGAAGTACACCAATAGTTACTGATTGCCAACCAGAATAGCACTCATTTATCCCCAGTCTTTGCTTCCAATCAAACAATCCCCAATCCATGCTGACACTTTACCCATAACACCTTGCATCTTTATCTTATGCAGCAGCCTCTTGTGCGGCACCTTGTCGAAGGCCTTTTGGAAATTTAGGTATACCACATCCACTGGGTTGTAAACCTTGATTAAAATGTTCTCATAGAATTTCAAAAGGCCTGTTAAGCATGACCTGCCCTTCATGAACCCATGCTGCACCTGCCCAACGGGACAATTTCAATCTAGATACCTTGCTATTTCTTCTTTGATAAGAGACTCAAGCATCTTCCTCCCTACAGAGCTTAAGCTAGCCAGTCTATAATTCCCCGCCTTTTGTCCATCTCCCTTAACCAAGAGCACAAAAATATTTCAGTCACCATCTTAATGGTTTCTATCGGATTTTTTTGTGCAAATTAACTTTGGGTTTCCTACATTACTACAACGTTGACCATACTTCAAAAGTGAACTTCAATGGTAGCAAAGTTCTGAGAAACGTTCAGAAGATTGTGCAAGCTGCTATACAAAGAATGTCACTCTTGCTTTCCACTCCATTTGAGCATCCTGTGACCTGACAGGCTGATCCATCTTCACACCAACAATAGAGTTGCAAAAATATGTTAAATGTAGCTCCAAGTCATTGTAAATTAGAAAGTGAGAAAACTAGCACACATGCAGGTTACCACTTAAATCTCCATTAAGTATTTTGTAGCCACGAAGGGGCAACAAGTGTGAACAAGCAAAATCACAAACTCCAAATAACACATTTAGTTGCAAAGTAGAATGACAGAAACAAATCAGTCACACCAATGTTTAATGTCTTAGGACCGGGCCTAAAATAAACATCAATATAAATATTGTAGCATATGTATGGATACAAGTTGTTAACAATTAATTGGGTTGCTTGGCTGCCTCTAAACCAGCCGCAACACAAGTTCACTGAACGGCAATGAGGCACTGAAATCCTGAGCAAAATCTCTCTCCATGACAGATTCGCTGAAGGCATCGTTACTTTCACTGAGATTCGTTAGCTCAGTCCAGACTGGGAGTCAGGCCATAAAACACAAAAGCACAAGTGGGTCATTCAGATCCAGCAAGTCTGCTCAGTCATTCAGTGAGATCATGGCTGCTCTGATATTCCTCAATTCCACTTTCCTGCCATTTCCCCAACTCTTAATCCCCTTATATTAAAAATATGTATCATAGGCTTCAAAAATATTCAACCACCCAGATTTGACAACCCTCTGTGGTAAAGATGTACTAGCCTCGCAGAAGAAATGCTCTTAATTATAATTTCTGTCTTAAATTTAAGTTAAGTAATCCATCTCAGGTACTGCAACCAAACCAGTTCAGCTAATGCAGGTAGGTATGAGAGCATCAGGTACTTGATGCACCATCAGAAAAGGTGACTGGGATTGGCAGGCAGGTTCTCCCAGCTACTGAGTTTCCCAATGGAGTAAATACCACCAAGCAGGGATTGAAATTACCTAATTTTGCTCCAGATCTAAATCAATTTAAAGAGGTCCTGTAGGGGTGGCATGGTGGCACAGTGGTTAGCACTGCTGCCTCTCAGCATCAGAGACCTGGGTTCAATTCCCGCCTCAGGCGACTCTCTGTGCGGAGTTTGCACATTCTTCTCGTGTCTGCATGGGTTTCCTCTGGGTGCTCTGGTTTCCTCCCACAGTCCAAAGATGTGCAGGTCAGGTGAATTGGCCATGCTAAATTGCCCGTAGCATTAGGTGAAGGGGTAAATGTAAGGGTATGGATGCGTTGCGCTTCCGCGAGTCGGTGTGGACTTGTTGGGCTGAACAGCCTGTTTCCACACCGTAAGTAATCTAATCTAATCTAAAAAAACATGTCAAAGAAGAGCCGATAAGCAGCCCCCATTGTCAAGCTTAATAATATGGATGAAGGAACTGAGAGCATTCTGGCTAAGTGTGCAGATGATACAAAGATAGGTGGAGGGGCAGGTGGTACTGAGGAGGCAGGGAGGCTGCAGAAAGATTCAGGCAGAGGATGGGCAAAGAAGTGGCAGATGAAATAAACATGTGGGAAAGTGAGAGGGCATGCACTTTTGGTTGGAAGAATACAGGCATGGACTATTTTCTAAATGGGGCGAAAATTCAGAAATCTGGAGTACAAAAGGACTTGGGAGTCCTTGTCCAGGATTCTCTTCAGGTAAACTTACAGGCTGAGTCAGTAATTAGGAAGGCAAATACAATGTGGTCATTCATTTCAAGACGACTAGAATATAAAAGCAGGGATGTACTTCTGAGGCTTTATAAGGTTCTGGTCAGACCATATTTAGAGTATTATGAGCAATTTTAGGTCCCACATCTCAGTAAGGATGTATTGGCCTGGGAGTGGGTCCAGAGGAGGTTCACAAGAATGGTCCCAGAAATGAAAGGCTTACAGAAGAAGAACGTTCAAGGACTTGAACTATACTCAATGGAGTTTACAAGGATGTGAGGGGAATCAGATTGAAACTTACAGAATACTTCATCGCCTGAACAGGTTGAACGTTTTGAAGTTGTTTCCATTGACAGGAGAGATGAGGACCTGAGGGCAAAGCCTTAGAGTAAAGGGAAGACCTTGTATGATGGAAATAACAAGAAACTTCTTCAGTCAGAGAGTGGTGAATCAGTGGAATTCATTGCCACAGAGGGCTGTGGATGCCAGGTCATTGAGTGCATGTAAGACAGAGATAGATATGTTCTTGATTGCCATGGGATCAAACGTTAAGGGGAAAAAGTGGGAAAATGGAGTTGAAAAACCTATCAGCCATGGTCGAATGGCAGAGTAGAATCGATGGGCAGATTGATATAATTTCTGGTTTTATGGCCTTAATACTTATCCCTCAACCAACATCGTTCAAAAGATTATTAATCCATTGGTTTTACTGGGAGCTTGCCGTGTACAAACTGGCTGCTATGCTTCCTATATGAACAACCACTACACATCTTAATTGATTGTAATACACTTTCAGGCATCCTGTGACTGTGAAAGGTGTCATATAAAATACATGATGTGGAGGTGCCAGTGTGGACTGGGGTAGACAAAGTTAAAAATCTCACAACACCGGGTTATAGTGCAACAGGTTTATTTAGAAATACTAGCTTTCACAACACTGAAGGAACAGCAAAGTAAAATGTAGAGTAAGTGAAGAAAAGGACTACAGGTTCTCATGTTCTCAACATCACTGATCCAAGGACACAATTTGGATTACATTCACCCTCAAATGTACAATCCAGTCATAATACCTCACTAACAAAAATACTTGCCATGTAGAACTTTTAAGAAAGGAACAAATCTACTCCTACAATGCATCATTCTGCAGCTAATGCAGCAAGTAAATTTTTGAGCCTGTGCTCAGTGTGAGAACCCAACCATTAACTGTCTCAGGGAACAAGTATGTGGTCTATAAACCTGTTACTCCATCTTCAATGCGGTTTACATCAATATTGTTAGTGCACCATTAAAACAAAATAGTCTCCCAACCAAAAATTTCAGCTTGTTATAGCACCACAAATATGAAACAACAAATATACCAGTTCACTGCACAACAAGAGTCCATTATAATACATACTAGCATCACGGAGCTCAGCAATGTAATAACCGGCCCACAGTAATGAAGATCACTCTTAATTACCCTCTGTATAATTAGGGATTGGGAACATTGCCAACCCAGCCAGCAACATCCACATCCTATGAATGAATTTTTAAAAATTGAATGGCTCAACACAAATACCCTTGAAATTGCTCACACTATTCCACTCTTCACATTGCTGTTTATGATTTTTGTAAAAGAACAAGCGATGCAGTCCAACTTTGTAAACAAAGTTTTTTCAAATGTTTCACTGGACAGCACAATGGCTACCAAAATATTTGGAAATGGACTCAGAAGATGAAAACGAATGAGACGGTCAATCACAAACTGAGGATTTTGGCTGCCCTGTATTCAAGCAGAGGCAGTGCTCAGAACCTGAGTGTCAATCTCCTACATTATACCCCGAGGCTGATGTGGAATTGATTTGCACCAATATAAAAACAGCAATAGTACTCAGCTGTTCACTTAACCACAGCGCAGATGATCACGAAGTGTTTCCAATATCCTGATTGTTTTCATCAAAAAACATTTATCATTAACTTGGGAGCTGTTTAAATGCTCTGCTCAGGGCAGACGTAATGGGTTAATTGACCTCTTTCTGTGGTTTTTAAGTCTTGTAAGCAAATCATGCATTTCACAAGTGAAAAGTCAGTTTATGCCATAGTGCTGCTTAATATCTGATTCTATCAACTAAGTTGAAGATGAAAACTATATCCATGACTCAATGTGAACACCATAAATTTCAATAGTGACCCAAATCAGGTACTGCTGCACAATAACATGGCCACTCAGAACATGAAATGATCAAAATCAATCTTGCAGGATGTTCAAGATAAAATAATTTGTCAACTTTCCAGGTTGAAATTCATAAGCAGCACAGATAAAAAGAAAACTTTATCAATAATGTTCAGAGTGCACAAGCAACCTTAAACTTTTGGAATTACTGCAAGTATATAGCAAAGCGAAACTGAACAGTCACCTCAACAGAAACATATAGCATAATTAAGGATGATGAAAGGTTTGTGATCAGTTGATCGGTGAATTGCAAGATTCAAAATAACCCTTGTCCTGTGGCGCAGTAAAAGGAGAAAGAACTTGATAACATTATCTAAGTCAGCAGATTTAGTCATCAGTTTGAGGATGTCAAAATTTAAGTTAATTGTTTCATACCTTCCGAATTAGACTGCTTTTAATAGACCTGCTGCCCAAAAATTGAAACCAGGAACAAATCTCTATCTAAGCTACAAAGACTGCTGCAGGGAGTTACTTGGATATTCAATCCGTGGATCCTGACAAAGCTCACAAACCATCACTGGCCTTTAGTAATAATTCAGTGATACAGCCTTAGACACAAAAGCTCAAAATATGTAATTCCACTTTTCACAAGTTTAATGTTTTTTTGTTAAGAAAGGGAGGTGTTTTATGACTGATACCACTTTTTGCAGACATGGAGCCTAGATAAGGTTCAGAGTTTGATCCCTGATTGAATAACATTCAAAAATACTGTAACAAGAACAAACTCCTAGCTTTTTGCACATTTTTATTTTAGAAAACATGCAATATTAATAATAAATCATGAAGCCAATCTACAAAAGTACTCCAGACAATGTAGTGATTGTGGTCATTTTATGAATAGGTGCTAGAGGCCAGACTTTAACCTCATGTGCTTTCCAACAATTGCGCAATATTTCCCCACACCCTGTCAGCACCACCTCGGAGTCGCAGAAGGTGCAACAGTTGCCCATTTAAGTCTTCGCTCCTCACTATCCACAGCTCTGGAAAAACCTTCCAGGTGAAGCAGCGATTTACAGAACAACCTCGATTATCCAAACGAGACAGGCGGGGAGTATTTTGTTCGGATAACTGACCAAGGTTGCCATGGCGGCAGCAAGAGCAGGATCACGGTTCCCGAGGTGGCCCTGTTCCTGCTCTCAACGCCAGCCCAGGCTGCCTGCTCTCGCTGTGCTTTTATTGAAATTTAATTTTAAAAATTTACAGGGCCTTGATCTTGTTTGGATAATCTGAAATTTGGATAATTGATGTTCAGATAACCGAGGTTGTTCTGTACTTGCACTTTACTGAATCTTGTCTATCGGATTTGCTGCTCCCAATGTACTGCTGTATACATTGTGGATATGAAACAAAGAATAGACAACTGCTTTGGGGAACACTTTGTTCTATCTGCAAAAAAATGATAGAGCTTCCAGTTGCCTGCTTCTTCAACACACTGTGTTCCTTGGCCAACATGTATGACCCAGGCCTGCTACAATGCTCCAGTGAGGCTCAGTGCAAGCTGAAAGATTAGCATCTCACTTTCTGCTTGGGGACACTGCAGCCTTCAGGACTTAAATGAAGAGTTCAATAACTTTAGATCCTGCCAATACCTTTTACCCACCCCCACACACCAGGCCCTGTCATGGCATGGGCTGCTTTCAGCACAGCTGATCCTGCGCTTGCTGCCACCATGGCAATCTTGGTCAGTTATCCTCCCTACTGTCCCCATCATCAGCTTTTCTTTATTTCTGGCACACACACATATCTATCACTTTTGTGGGTTCCATCTCTGCCTATCTGCTCACCACCCACCCAATACATAGACCTTTTTTCCCCTCGCTGCTCTCAGTTACATAGAACATAGAAGAATACAGCGCAGTACAGGCCCTTGGGCCCTCGATGTTGCGCCGATCCAAGCCCACCTAAACTATACTAACCCACTATCCTCCATATACCTATCCAATGCCCTCTTAAATGCCCATAAAGAGGGAGAGTCCACCACTGTTACTGGCAGGGCATTCCATGAACTAACGACTCGCTGAGTGAAGAACCTACCCCTAACATCAGTCCTATATCTACCCCCCCTTAATTTAAAGCTATGCCCCCTTGTAATACCCGACTCAATACGCGGGAAAAGGTTCATACTGTCGACCCTATCTAACCCCCTAATCATCTTGTACACCTCAATCAAGTCACCCCTAAACCTTCTTTTCTCTAGTGAAAACAGCCCCAAGTGCCTCAGTCTTTCCTCATACGATTTTCCTTCCATACCAGGCAACATCCTGGTAAACCTCCTCTGCACCCGTTCCAGTGCCTCCACATCCTTCCTATAGTATGGCGACCAAAACTGCACACAATATTCCAGATGCGGCCGTACCAGAGTCTTATACAACTGCATCATGACCTCAGGACTCCGGAACTCAATTCCTCTACCAATAAAAGCCAGTACGCCATATGCCTTCCTCACCGCACTATTTACCTGGGTGGCAACTTTCAGAGATCTGTGTACATGGACACCAAGATCCCTCTGCTCATCCACACTACCAAGTATAAGTTCTGAAGAAGTGTCATGGGACTTGAAACACTAACTCTGCTTTCTCTCCTCAGGCTTTGCCAGAACCTGAGTTTCTCCAGTAATTTCAGACTTCCAGTACCACTGTTCTTTGCTTGATTTATCCAGCTTGATATGCTGATTAGAAATGTAACCCCACTGGAACTGAATAGAGGGTAAGAGTCCAACTATTTACTAGCCTGTCATTCTCAACACCTTCTTGAGACTTGGTCAGAAGTCACATAACACCAGATTATAGTCCTACAGGTGTATTTGAAATCACAAGCTTTTGGAGCGCTGCTCCTTTGTCACTCGACGAAAGTGCAGGGCTCCGAAAACTTGTGATTTCAAATAAACCTGTTGGACTATAATCTAGTGGTGTGTAACTTCTGACCTTGTCCAGCCTAGTCCAACACCAGTACCTCCACTTCTGGAGACTTGGCAGACTAACAGTCTATCCATTGTCAGAGATGCTTTTGATATTGTCTGCAAGTATGAACACCTTGCATCTTCTTCCAAGTGAAACACCCCCATCCCCACACTCCTCAATCATAAACCTCCCAGATTTGTTGTCAGCAAAATTCAGAACAAATCATACAATCCCTTTCATCCACCATTTTATCCCAAATTGACAACAGTCCTGAGTAAAAACCATCTTATAAAACCTCATGTTTAACAAGGTTTCTCACTCAAAAGCAGTCAATGAAGCAAGTTGAAAATATACTAACTTGGTGCACTGTACATATAAAAGTTGACAACGTATGCCAAGTAAAGACTTTGAGGTTCATCCATCACAAATAAACTTGATGTTTTAACTGCCAAGAGGGAGAATCTAACTAAAATTTTCATTCATTACCTCATTCATGCTCAGGTTATTGAAGAATGGTGGAGAGTTTTTTTTGGGTTTGAAACATGCAAAGTTTGACAAGGTATACTTCTAGGTTTTTGGCATCATCACTCAGAAACATCCACAATTTTACAGAATCGTATTGGTAAGAATACTGCTCACTGTTATTCTGCAATTATAATTTTAAAATCCAAGAGTCTACCAGATGGTGAGGCACCTATTACTGTAATGGTAGAACAGAGTCTCAACCAGCTTGCTAACTGAAAATACTCTCTACTAATGTTACACATTGCACTCCAGCTTTTTAGTGTTTCTCACTCAGTTTTCACGTAATAGTCTTATTCCACAACAGTGCAGTACTAACATGACTGCAAGCTCCTGTCTACACCAGTTTTGACAAGCCCATGAATTAGGCCATTTTTTTAAAATCAGGAAGAGAAATTTCATATCTCATCTGAAGCAACAGATCGAATTATGCCCACAGGGACCACACCATTGAAGAAACTGAAGCAGACAGACTGTGAACGTCCAGTGTAGCTCAAACCTCTATGAAATAGTTGCAACTTACCTTGCTATTCAACTGCTGCCTACAGTACACAGAGCTCTAAAAGACTCCAGTGACAGTCTCCAGATGAATGTTTACTACAAACGCACAGACTCCCATAACTACCTGGACTACACCTCTTCCCACCCAGTATCCCGCAAGAACTCCATCCCATTCTCCCAATTCCTCCGCCACATCTGCTTGGACAAAGAGACATTCCACTCGCAAGCATTACAGATGTCCACCTATTGCGAACATTTTTTTTCTCCCTGTCATCCAGACAGCCCTCCACTGCATCATCTCCATTCCCCGTTTCAAGGCTCTAAACCACCCTCAACTCCCAACACAATAAAGAGAGTCCCCCTTGTCCTCAGCTACCACCCCACCAGTTTCTGCATCCAACATATCATCCTTAAACACTTCCCTAAGTTTACGTTTGGTCTCCCCGATGTAGAGAAGATCACATTGTAGGTGTAACTACTCTAAATAAAGTGCAGCAGGTCAAGAAGGTAGCTCAACCTCTGAAGGACAACGAGGGATAGGTAATAAATATGAAGCCTACATCTCATGAATGAATAAAAACAACGAAAAGCTGAGATTACCAACATTATCTCAGCATCCAAATGAAACAATGAGCCAACGGCTTAATAACACTTGCTGCCTAGAACACAACTTCATAGATAGAACAATATCGGCCTCAATCTGCAGTGAGAACGCTGGGAGAACTGTCACCTTCCATTGTTATTTCTCCACTGAAACGGACAGTAACTTAAAGCTTTTGCCCAATACACAGAAATTCAATGTTTCTGATAATGAACCTATACTGCTGTTTAAGTTTCCCAGACTGCAAACAATTAATCATTGAACTGATGAGCACTTCCATCCTTACACTCAGGAAAAAGTGAGGACTGCAGATGCTGGAGATCAGAGTCAAAACCTGTTGAGGCTGGAAACATACAGCCAGTCAGGCAGCATCCGAGGAGCGAGAGCCGATTCTCCTGCTCCTCAGATGCTACCTGATCTGCTGTGCTTTTTCAGCACCACACTTTTCAACTTACACTCTTAGGCCGAACAATAAAAGCTTTCAACTTTTATTTTATTAAAAGAGGTGTGAATTTATGTATTGGGTTTGAAATGATGTACTAAGCTCATAATTGTTCTAAACATTCCTGAAAAACTAATGAGCTGATGTTGGATTAATATCTCACTTAAAATAAGAAATCACAACTTCAGGTTTTATCGAAGATTTATATTCTAGCCCTTATCCTTAGTCCTAATGCGTGCTGCAGTTATTTATTTAGCATTCCCAATAAAACTTTAATTAAGATTTAAAAATCTATTGCTTTAAACTCAATTTGAAACCTGGCAAAATACTTCAATATGACTGGCCCTGCTTAAAGACATCATTGTCGTTGGATGAGAGGGGAGATATGACTTTTAACAGGTTCACAATGCCCTTGGGCAAGGGGAAACCTGATGATCTCTGCCTGTGACCAGCAATGCTACTTTAAATTAACAACCATTCTTCTCAAAAATAGAAGCCAGATCTACAGATTGCCCAACTGTGCTGACAAGATTATCCCCATTCCCCTGCCCCTCCTGAAGAATAGTTTTAATTTTAGTTAAATGAATTCGCAAGTTCATCTGTGTCTAAAAACTATTTTCTCAAATTCACTCCTTCAAAACACAGTCTGTAGTATGCGCAAGAAAAAGACTAGATTTCTAGAATACATATTAAAAAGGAAAGAACACTGTGCAGTGAAATTGGAAGGTATTAAAACATTAAATTGCAACCTGTTTTCACTGTAATAAACATCACACACCCTTCACTAACAGTTTAGAATACTGCACAGCTGCAGCTGATGGTTACCATCTGAAACTGGAATAGGAGGCCATTCAGCCCTGACTCTAATTATTTTGGTCCCTATCTCAACTTCAATCGTTTCCCTCAGTTTCACATTAACTGACATAAAACACTTATTCTGCCAACATTCAAAGCCCTTCATGTGTGTGAGAAAGTACTTCCTGATTCCCAGGTTAAATGGTTTTGTTCAAAAGTCATTGTCTTGATCCCTTCTCCAGAGGAAATCATTTTCCAGTAACAAACTCTTAATATTTTTAAAACCCTCAATCAGATCACCTCAGTCTCAAACTCAAAGGAATGTGAAAGTTTCATGAATGTATCTCTGCGATTTAATTTTTTGTCCTGATAACATGGAAAACAGTATGTGGCATAAATAATAAATGCTAGAACCACACCAGCACACAATAATGCACTGGAAAGAGGAAGTAATGATGGCTCAATGAAAAGTAAAAATGCAGATAATGAGAGCATGAGAGAGAACAAGCTGGAGGGCACAACAGAAAGAAAATACTTAAGCATGATTGGTAGTGTGCAATAAGTCTGCTTTGTAACATACTAGACAATAGACAATAGGTGCAGGAGTAGGCCATTCAGCCCTTCAAGCCTGCACCGCCATTCAATATGATCATGGCTGATCAGTCCTAATCAGTATCCTGTTCCTGCCTTATCTCCATAACCCTTGATTCCACTATCTTTGAGAGCTCTATCCAACTCTTTCTTAAATGAATCCAGAGACTGGGCCTCCACTGCCCTCTGGGGCAGAGCATTCCACACAGCCACCACTCTCTGGGTGAAGAAGTTTCTCCTCATCTCTGTCCTAAATGATCTACCCCGTATTTTTAAGCTGTGTCCTCTGGTTCAGCACTCACCCATCAGTGGAAACATGTTTCTTGCTGCCAGAGTGTCCAATCCTTTCATAATCTTATATGTCTCAATCAGATCCCCTCTCAGTCTTCTAAACTCAAGGGTATACAAGCCCAGTCGCTTCAGTCTTTCAGTGTAAGGTAATCCCACCATTCCGGGAATTGAACTCGTGAACCTACGCTGCATTCCCTCAATAGCCAGAATGTCTTTCCTCAAATTTGGAGACCAGAACTGCACACAGTTCTCCAGGTGTTGCCAAAGATGCAAATCAGAAACAAAACAACAGCAAGATCACAGATATAAAGTCCTAATTCTTTTAATAACCTCTCTGTAGTGCAATTACTAATTTAGCACACTAATTGTTATTTCAATAAAATGACTGTTTTAAAATTACCTCAATCTGGACAACAACTGTTGAAGGTGGCAGTTTACCACTACCTTCTTGAGGGCAATGAGAGATGGGCAATAATTACTGGACCAGCCAGCAATGCCTACACTCTGTGAAAGAATACTAAAATTCAACCACTGGATACTGAACTCAATGAGACTCAGACTAATGGGTCACATCCTTTCACAGTCCTAGTAATATACATTCCTAATGATCACTTCAATAAGCAGAGAACATGGGCTATTTTATATCTTAACTATGATTAGAAAATGGCAGTAAGTAGTGATTCCTTCAACAATGAATGCTTGAAATTTTACATCATTTAAAAGCAAGCAATTTTTAAATGTAGCCTTCTTTGATACATTAATTCAAACTATAGTTGGCTAGTGAAGACAGTACAAAATATGAAAAAGTGACTAAAATTCCAGGTGAAAGGGGGTATTAAAGCAGCAAATCTAGACACTTTTACTATCAAGCTCTGCGTTGGTATTCCAGGGTAAACTTTGGATTAAAATCATAAAACATTAACTTGCATTCTAGATTAGAGTGGTGCTGGAAAAGCACAGCAGTTCAGGCAACATCTGAGGAACAGCAGGTGAGGCAGCATCCAGGGAACAGGAGAATCGACGTTTCGGGCATAAGCCCTTCTTCAGGAATTCACCAGTCAAACTATGTGACAATCCTGAACTTTCAGTATGGTAAACAGATCTGTCACTGGGGTTTTGTTAGAACTGATCAATTTACTATCCATTCAAGTGAGTGGAAACCTTGGTGCAGTTTTACAGAAAACTGATCAGGGACAAAAAAAGCTTTCTTTTCATAAATAAAGTGGAATAAGAACAATAGGTATGCGTCAGTGGATAGCTCTCTCATCCCAGAGGAAAATTGACGTTTCGGGCAAGAGCCCTTCATCAGGAATAGAGATTGCACTTCACTAGAGGGGAAAATGAACTTGGAAGCAATTTTATAAAAAGTTGGATAAATTGGTAGCTTCTGGAAAAGCTTTGGATGGCACATAGAAATGCGGCAAAACAGAAATTTCAGGAGAGAACTTCAGACAGCAGAAAGGGACAATTGGAGGCACTGCTACCAATGGTCTACAGAGAGTAAAGAATGAGCAAGATGTAGAGTGGGGGAGATTGCATAGGTGGAGTGCAAGGTGTTCCATGAAAGAGGAGAGGACAGATGCTTTAAAAAGAAAATCACAATGCTACAGTACCAAGAACAAATGGCGGACCAAAAAGCAATGTGGCAGCACTTCAACTGGTGAAAGGATGTGGAACGAACTGAAGGTGAGCAGAGTGCAGGAGACTAGTGTGGAGATTGTTGGAGACCTTGACTGGCTATGACCAGCATGGAATGCAGAGACAATGCATGGAACAGTGTCCTCTCTCTGCAAATGAGCTTGGAGGCGGACTGGCATTTACTTAGGCTGGTGATGCTCATAACTGAACCTTGCTAGCTTTGTCTCCACCAGGTGGACTTTCCTGTCCCACTGCCAACTTTAAGTTTGATTCAGAACCACTTAAGAACCTCATCTGTTCTCACCAGTTGAATTTTCGTACTCTTTCACAGAGTGTAGGCATTGCTGGCTGGTCCAGTAATTATTGCCCATCTCTCATTGCCCTCAAGAAGGTAGTGGTAAACTGCCACCGTCAACAGTTGTTATCCAGATTGAGGTGATTTTAAAACAGTCATTTTATGCCATGTAATGGCAGCTCTCAGTTGGTGAGACATCTGGGATCTGGGATCTCAATTCCACTGGAGGATTCACTGCTTGCCTCACCACTGCCTGATTGGTATGTGGTTTGATGGGCCTTCTATCACTGGTTCACTACCCAGTAGATAACCCACCATCATTTCAAGCTGGAGGTCTGAATGTGAGATTTGAAGGTTAGCTAATTGCTCAAAGGCACCAGTGAATGAAGAGAGTTGTTTTAATGCAACAAAATATAACATTCAAGAATATGCTGCCTCAAAGGGCAGTGGAAACAGGTTCAGTACAAACTTGTTTAAGGGATTTGAATAAATATTTGAAAGGGGGGAGGGGTTGGGGGAGTGAAGCAACTAACTGAAAGACTGTCATTCACAACCTCAGATCAGATAAGAAATTACTTCAAACCTCAGCTACTGACTGAAATACAACCATCCAGAAAGTTCCTATCTGTAAGATACATTGTGGTGAAATGGATAACAATTTTCACTTCAGTGGAAGCTCCCTGTCTGTTCTCTACTCAGTGACTTGAAATGACAAGTATTGGGCTGGGGTTCATGCATCAATTCAGAAAATCCTCAAACTGATGGATGAGTGCAATGGACAGTGATCAAACAGCCATGGATTTACAGGGACTATGCTATCAATATCGAGAGTGTCTAGTTTAGCTAGTAAGTCACGCCTGGCCCGATTCACTGCGACTACGCAACTGACAAAACTTGGCTGCAATATAATTCGAGCTTGACAAAAGAATTCACCACTGAGCTGAAAATGTGTTGCTGGAAAAGCGCAGCAGGTGAGGCAGCATCCAGGGAACAGGAGAATCGACGTTTCGGGCATAAGCCCTTCTTCAGGAATTCACCAGTCAAACTATGTGACAATCCTGAACTTTCAGTATGGTAAACAGATCTGTCACTGGGGTTTTGTTAGAACTGATCAATTTACTATCCATTCAAGTGAGTGGAAACCTTGGTGCAGTTTTACAGAAAACTGATCAGGGACAAAAAAAGCTTTCTTTTCATAAATAAAGTGGAATAAGAACAATAGGTATGCGTCAGTGGATAGCTCTCTCATCCCAGTCAACAGGTAGTGGGTACAAATCCCACTCCAGCCACTTGAGCACAAAATGCAAGCTGATTCTCCACCACACTGCTTGAGAGTGCTGCACTGTTGAGGTGCTGTCCTTCTGGAGAATCGCTAAAAATATGCCCCAAGTGCTCTCTCAGGTAGACTTAAAAAGTTCTTTGACACTTATGAAGAGCAGAGGGTTTCTCACAAGCATCCTGGTCATATTCATGATTCAAACAGCATTACTAAGAAGCATTTCCTACATTTTAACACATTTGTAAAGTTTTCACATAAGACCATCTGAGAGAATGATAGATACCAAAAAAAAAAGAAATGTGTGCTCCAATCACGGCATTGGAATTTGAACACAGAACCTTCTAGTTCAAACCTAGAGAGATTGATCTCAAAAGACTGCCTTTTGATTGGATGCCAAGGAAACTGCAGATTCAATAGTCAAGGTTGACAGTTGACTGAGTATTTTAGGGTGCAAAGGACATTTGAGGATAATGCAGTCACGAGGATTGGATTCGTCACTGAAAGTATCAATTTTGTTGGTTTATTTTGGAGACATGGAAGGAGTGAAGAAGGATTACCGATTACCATTAGGCAGCAGAATATTTGGGAAAAAGAGTAGGGGTAGGAATTAGAACAGCAGATACCAGGCAACAGTGAGGGATAGTGCTGTTAAGACGATATGATTTGTTGGGAATAAGGGAACAGTGGTGGGATGGTATTGCTGTCAGGAGTATTTGGGGTGTTGGAGGACGATTTAAGATTCAAGTATTTATGGTGTAACTGGGATACAGGGGTATTATTGGGGTTTGGGAGACAATTATGTTCTTTGGCATTATGGGCATGTTTAGAACACAATTAAGATGAGAGGAGTCTTTGGAAAAAGATTTGTATAGGGAATACGGGTAATATTGTATTGCTTTCTGGATAATCGCACTGATTGGGATTTTCTTGGGGATAACTGCTGTGTTTTGGGGAACTGAGTTTTTAAAGTAGGTTGTTGGGGGTAATTGCAGTTTCTGGGGATAACTGCAAAGTTTGGGGGGGCACTGGATATTTTAAAGGGGTAATTGCAGTGGATGAAGGGTTTTTTAAAGGAGTTATTGTGGTGTCTGAGAGGATTTATGGGATTTTAAGGGGGTTATTAGGGATTACGGGGGGGGGGGAGAGATTGTGGGGGATTACTGCGGTGTTTGAGGAAAGGGAACACGGCTCACAGGAACAGACGCTCCGCCGCCAGCGGGTGAAGGGGCGACGGAGGCGGCGCCGGAACCGACAGCTCAGCCTTTCCGCCAGGGCCCAGGATGAGAGGGAGAGGCCGGCGCCGTGGGTGAGCCAGGTGCCCCACTCTCTCCTCCCGGGCCGGCCCCCGGCTTGTTGGCTCGATCGATCAGTCAGTCAGTCAGTCACTCACCGCCGCCTGCAGCCCCGGCCCTGTCTGTTGGTGTCGGTCACGGTCTCGGTGTCGGTGTGGGGCCCGCTCCCGGTCTCTCGGAGTCTCCGGCGCTGCCACGTCCGCGGTCACGGCCTGACGCGATGACGCAATAGCCCCGCCCGGAGCCCAGGACCCGGATGTGGCAGTGGCGCGTGCGCAGTGTACCCCCCCTCCTGTGGGGGGTCAATGTCTGAATCCCTGAGACCCCCCCTGAAAAATGTTGGAGGCTCCATCACTGAGGAAGGGCACTTAAACAGGAGGTGCCCTTTTAGAGTTGAGGGCTGTGGTGAGATGGTACTAATCAGGAGTTGGGACAGATCAGCCATGACCTTACAGAAAGGTTGGGCCAGTTTGAAGGATCTAATGGCCTTTTCCTTCTCCTGTGTCAAATGTTCTATTTGAGAGCAACAAATGTCTTTTCTCAGTTCAGCATCACCTCTCTGTTGTTGTCCTCTATGCCCTATCAGTAAAGCACAGATCAGTATATATTTACTGCTCTTTCCACCTGCCCTGCCAATGATTTGTGCACACACCCATCCAGGCCCCTCTGCCCCCGTACTACTCGTGGAATTGTATCCCTGATGGTATATTGTCCGTTGCCGTTCTTCCTACTTCACATAATGAGTGGTTAGGACCTGCAATGCACTGCCTGGCCATAGAGTCATAGAGGGCAGCACGGTGGCTCAGCGGGCAGCACTGCTGCCTCACAGCGCCAGGAACCTGGGTTTGATTCCAGCCTTGGGTGACTGCTTGTGTGGAGTTTGCATATTCTTCCCGTGTCTGTGTGGGTTTCCTCCCACAATCCAAAGATGAGCAGGTTAAGTGATTTGCCCATGCTAAATTGCCCATAGTGTGTAGGTTAGGTGCATTAGTCAGGGGTAAAGGTAGAGGAATGTGTTTGGGTGGGATACTCTCCGAAGGGTCAGTGTGAACCTGTTTGGCCAAAGGACCTGTAGGGATTCTATAATGTATGGCACGGAAACAGATCCTTCGGTCCAACTTGACCCTCCCAACTGATATCCTAAGTTAATCCAGTCCCATTTTCCAGCATTTAGCCCATATCCCTCGAAACCTTCCCATTCATATACCATCCAGATGCCTTTTAAATGTTGTGATTGTACCAGCCACCACCACTTCCTCTGGCAGCTCATTCCATACACGCATCAACCTCTGTGTGAAAGAGTTGCCCCTTAGGTCCCTATTAAATCTTTTCTCTCACCTTATGCCCTCACAATCTATGCTGTCTAGTTCTGGACTTGTGTTTAACCACTGTAGAGGAGTTTACTGGGGTCTGTGTCCAATACACTTTCATGTTAAGTATTATTATTCTTCAGTTCAGCTTATGAAATTGAAATGATCACTGGCTTCAAGCCACAAGTGATGGTATTGAATCAGAAAACTGAAGGTTCAAGTCCTACTGGATTCAGGTGCCAATCAGAGAGGACATGAATGAGGCTGGCTATTAACGTGGGAATGCTACACCATCCTTCAATTTAGCTGCAGATTTGTACAGGTTCCAATTATTGAATATGAAAAGAGAAATGAATCCTACACATCTGCTTCACCTACCCCCACATTTTTACATTCATATTGTGTCCAAAAGCCTTCCTTCTACTTAAAGGTAGAACTTGCATTTGTACAGTGCCTTTTCACTTTATTCATAGAATATGGAGGTTGCCAGCTAGTCCTGCATTTCATGACTATTCCTAATTACTCTCTTGAACCAACGCTGTAGGTGCTACTAGAGAACAAGTTCCAGTTTTTGATGCAGCAACAGTAACAGCAATATAGTTCCAACTCAGGATAATGAGTGGCTGGGCGAGGTGATGTTTCTAAACGCCCTCTGCCCTTATCTTTCTGGATGGTAGAGGTCGTAGGTTTGGGAGCTGCTGTTTTTAACAACTCATCACATCTACATGAAGTGTCATCACTGTTCCAGTTTAATGTCTCATCAAAATGACAACACTATCAGCAACACAACACATCCTCAAAACTACACGAGTAAGTCTAGATTATATGCTCAAATTTTGAGATTGAATAAGTTTTTTCTGGACGAATAATGAGATAATAGAGGCATCCAATGTGTTACTTTGTCTGTGATTAGTTTGTGCTCACTAGTTATGAAAATTTCAGACGTCATTTGATACAAGGAAAGTCAATCTGATAGAGGAAGGAATCAGTTGGTGGGTAAGCAGCATGTCTCACTGACAGTACTCTGACTGACGGCAATGATACTGGCTAATCGCTCACAGGGCACACGATGCACAGATAGACTCATTTGGAAAATAGTTGACTGGCATTAGAGTGACATGTTGCAGGGCTTTGTGCACACTGCAGTGTTCATATTTAGTTCTTGCCTCACCCCAGAGAGAAGCAGCAAGATAAACCCACATGGAGTACATGCTCAGTGTATTATCAAAATGAGTTTGAAAACTGTTGCAACCATGGCTGATGCCATGTAACATGTCTGTTAAAAGCAACTTTTTTGTTCAACTTTTTTGTTCAATGTGCCTTGTTTTTGTAGGTCTTATAAATCTCTGATGTTGATTTAAATGTGTCGAGGTGACTGCATTCCTACCCAGACCATTACAATGGGAGACGAAGTAGCCTGTTTGGCCCATCCAGTCTCTTTCACCATTCAGTGAGATCATGGCTGACTTGACAATCCTCAATTCCACATTCCTGCCATTTCTCCATAACTCTTGATTCCCTTACTGTTTCAAATGTCTATCTCAGCCTTGATTATACTCAATGACCATCTCTACCGTACTCTATGCTAAAGGATTCCACAAATTTATTCTTCTCTGAGAGACAAAATCCCTCTGGGTCTCTTTCTTAAATTGGCAACTGGTTACTTTGAGATTATGCCCTCTGATCCTAAACTCTCCCACAAGACCTCCTATTTTTATAGGAGAAAGTGAGGGCTGCAGATGCTGGAGATCAGAGCTGAAAATGTGTTGCTGGAAAAGCGCAGCAGGTCAGGCAGCATCCAAGGAACAGGAGAATCGACGTTTCGGGCATAAGCCCTTCTTCAGGAATTAGGAAAGTGTGTCCAGCAGGCTAAGATAAAAGGTAGGGAGGAGGGACTTGGGGGAGGGGCTTTGGAAATGCGATAGGTGGAGGGAGGTCAGGGTGAGGATGATAGGCCGGAGTGGGGTGGTGGCGGAGAGGTCAGGAAGAAGATTGCAGGTTAGGAAGGCGGTGCTGAGTTCGAGGGATTTGACTGAGACAAGGTGGGGGGAGGGGGGGAAATGAGGAAACTGGAGAAATCTGAGTTCAGATTTGAATCTTCTTCCTGACCTCTCCGCCCCCACCCCACTCCGGCCTATCACCCTCACCTTGACCTCCCTCCACCTATCGCATTTCCAAAGTCCCTCCCCCAAGTCCCTCCTCCCTACCTTTTATCTTAGCCTGCTGGACACACTTTCCTCATTCCTGAAGAAGGGCTTATGCCTGAAACGTCGATTCTCCTGTTCCTTGGATGCTGCCTGACCTGCTGCGCTTTTCCAGCAACACATTTTCAGCTCCTATTTTTATACCCTATTTCTTTTGAAATAAAGGCCAACATTCCATTTATCTTCCTTATTTGCCACTGAATTTGGATGCTGTCTATTCACGAATCATGCAGAGAACCCCCCCCAAGTATCTACATACTCTGAGAATCTGTGTGCTGACACATTCACTTACAGTCTCTGGAGCCAATGCCACAAGTGGACCTCAGAGTCACACAATGGCTGGAGCAATTAGATGGAATGTAACACATGTCCTGAATATTTAGCTCTGAGCATTGATCTCCTTGTAAGCTTATCTCCATAATGGTTATAAGATCATGCCCATTAACCTGTATTTGTGCTGTTAATTCCATCTATTTTGTTTTAAATACTGCGTGTGTTTAAGTAAAAATGTGGTTGCCTCGATGCTCTGTATAACTAAAGCATAATATCCTTATTTGATGCTCAATTTCTTCCAAAATAAAGGTTAGCATTCCAATGGCTTTCTTAATCATTCACCGTACCTGCATACTAACCTTCGTTGACTTATGCAATTGAACACCTAGATCCCTCTGTACTTTGGAATTCCACAGTCATTCTCTGACCAAATAATACTCTGCTTTTCTTCCTGACAAAGTGAAAAATTTCAGATTTTCCCACATTTTATTCTATCTGTCAGATTTATTCACACTGAACCTTTCTACAGTGGTCTGCATCCTGATTATGTAAACTTCACATCATCATTTCCTATCAGTGTTTGTGTAATCTGCAAAATTAGCCACCGTTCTAGAGCCGAATGGCCTCTTTCTGCACTGTAAGAATTCTATGATTGATTCTATGCCTTTGAACCTCTCATCTAAAGTCATTGATGTAATTTGTAAACAGTTGACAGTCACCCCACAGAACACCATTTGTCACATCATGTCAATCTGAAAAGATATTTGTGCCATTTATTTTGTCTATTTTTCTGCCAGCCCACCAATATTCTATCCGTACTAATTCTGATGTAAGGTGTGTGTGATCTATGCATATTCATATAATTTATTATAATGTTGGGATTTTGAACTAGCTCTTGTGTGTTTTGGTCTATGTATATGAAAGAGTTTAACAGTTAAATTGTAAATCTTTCTGGAGCCATTTGGGTGGCATGGTGGTTCAGTGGTTAGCACTGTTTCCTTATCGTGCCAGGTACCCATGTTCGATTCCAGCCTTGAGCGACTATGCAGAGTTTCACATTCTCCCCATGCTTGTGTAGTTTTCCTCCGGGTGCTCCGTTTTCCTCCCACAGTCCAAAGAATTGGCCATGCTAAGTTGCCCATAGTGTTCAGGGATGTGAAGGTTAGGTGCATTCATCAGGGTTAAATATAGGGTAAGGGAATGAGTCTGGGTGGGTTACTCTTCGGAGGGTTGGTGTGGACTTGTTGGGCCGAAGGGCCCATTTCCACATTGTAGGGATTCTTATTCTATTTCATTATTTAGAATATGTCAGAGAGCAGCTAACTGGGGTCTCCTGGAGTGATCATACAAATTTGTTTGTATTGTGTGAGTTAAACAATTAGAGAAAGGAAGCATTGAAAGGTATTTACTTGCTTTTGGTTTCAATGTGAGAACAGTTTCTCCTGGAGAAAGAAGTTAGTTCAGCGCAGTTAGGTTACCTCAGTATATGGATTGTAGTTTGAAAATTCCAGACGAGAAATGTTTGCTTAGAACCCTGGAGGGTTTCTTTAAAGTTAAGAAAGTTTAAGCTGTGTGATTACTCAAGGAAAAATAGGCAATCAAGGTGTGAAGACCGAGATTTGAAAGATGCAGTTAAGTCAAACCTATAGATGTAATAGAGAAGTTAAATCATTGGGATCTGCATAATACACCGTGATGGCATTGGAATAGATGAGATTTTATTTTGCTGTGTGTTTTGAAATCCTTCAAATTGGCTTGTATGTAAATAGTTTGATTAAACTATTTTATTGTTAAAGCCAAATCTGCAGCATTGTGTACTTCTGAAAGACAAAAATATAACAAAATTATCCATTGAACCAGATTTCAATTTGGGATGTGACTTGTCCAGTCATAACATCAGCTGGGATCACAGCATAGAATATTACACCTAACACCATGAACATATGAATTGCACATTGACCCTTTATTTGGAACCTTTTACGAGAAGGGACTGCTTTACTGAGGGAATGCTGTTTTGAGGGAGTGCCATACTGAGGGAGTGATGGACCAAGGAAATCATGTATTCAGGGAATACACTACTAAGGGAGTAATCTATGGAAGAAGTGCTGCACTGAAGACGTATCATACAGGGGGAATGCTGTACTGATGGAGTACCACATTGAGGGAGTTCTGTACTGAAGGGATTCCATACTGAGGGAGTATCAGACTGAGGGAGTATCACACTGGGGGATTATCATACTGGGGGAATGTCACACTTAGGGACTTCTGTACTGAGGAAGTACTGCACTGAGGGATTTTTGTGCTGAGTGCTGCATTGAGTGAGTGCTATCCTGAGCACGGTAAGTATTATGTTGAGGGAGCTGTGCACTGAGGGATATTTCAGATATGTGTATTTCTGACTGAGACAAATGAGGCAAATCATTGAATAGAATGGAAAGACTTTATTTGTTGCAGGATCATAACTGATTTCCATTACATGTTCGCCTTGTGCAGGCGCTGACTAACTGCTGCTGGTCTGACAGTTGTCACAGCTCCTGTCTGCTCCAAACAAGAACAGATTCTCCTGCAATCAAAGCCAAAAATCTGTGGCACGTCAAACTATCCTGCCGATCAATCGGCAAGGCGTCCTGCACCTTCAGAAATCAATAATCTAACAAACTTCAGATTGTGAGGTTGGACTCAGGACCTTGTGCCAGTCATTTCAGTTCACTCTGAAACTGACTTCCTTGCTTTTGGTTACAGAGCGAGTGAAGGTGGATTTGGCAAGGGTTTGCCAGGACTCTGAAGTTTGGGCCACTCTTTCACCAGTCCCTTCCAGCTTGTCCCTGATCTCCGAGAGACTGACGCAACATGTGTTGAAAGCTGGCTTTGGACCAAACCTGGATCGAGCTCCTAATGTTAGCTCGGCTCGGACTGGCCAGGGGGGGACGAGTCCATCGAGTGGCTCACAGTTTCCCGTCGGAGACAGCAGCTTGCACACTGATGGGGAGCTTCAGGGTCATGCCGAGATGTCAGGGAGCCCCGGTTTGCTGAAGGAGAGCAGGGCAGGCGATGGGGAGCCTGGAGGAGACACTGGTTACCCTCACAGGGGGTGCGCCCTGGGGATTCAGGCTGCAAGGAGGGTCCCAGCAACACCAACCGCTGCAAGTAGCCAAGGTAGGAGAGGCTGCGACTGGATCAGAAACCCCGGGCAGAGAGAGAGAGAGAGGGGGGACCGGGGAGGGAGGGGAGAGAGAGAGAGACCCGGTTACTGACCTTCAGAGCCATTCCCAGAGAGACCCTGAGCAGAGTCAGCACTCACACGAACTGAATAACCCCCAGAGAGAGATAGATTATACCCAGAGAAATGCACCGTGCCCAGAGACCCCCCAAGGACAGACCCCGGGGAGGGGGGGGGGTGGATGTCTGAGAGGGTAGATTGTAGATCAGGAGACCCCAGAAAGGGATGGTCCCAGGGAGAAAGAGTCCCAGACAGAGAGAGAGGGATCTCTGAGAGAGGGATCCCAGACAGAGAGAGATCTCCGGGGCGGTTCCCCCTCTGGGCACACTCTCTGTCCATACCTGGCCCTATCGCATACCCTGAGGTCAATCTATCCCGTTCACAGTCTGAGGGAGAATTTGGTCCGGCTCTTGCTCAGTTGCTTTCGAGTTGTCGATGAAGTGAGTTTAACTATAAAGTGTCTCGGGTGCAAACAACGGGATTCCCCAGAGCAGGATTTTCGCAAACACCGGATTATTTTACGCTGTTGATGGTGTCCAGATTAATCTCCAAACGGCTCATGTTCGTGTGCTCGGGAAGGAAGGGTATAATCCTCGATTTGAGATGAGGCAAACTAACTGCATGAAACTCTGTTGGATAGATTTCAGAGAAAACCTTTCAGACCCAAGGCATTGGCCATGGAGAGAGGGATTGGAAACAGCTCACTGTCAGATAGAATCAAACTGTCCACTCAGGGAGTTAACTCCCTCCTGACCTTGGGCCAATTCGGGTTAATTCCGCGAGGCAATGGGGTGAATAGATGGCAATGAAATCAGAAAGTGCTGGAGAAACACAGCAAGTCTGGCGGCATCTGTAGAGAGAGAATCAGAGTTAACGGTTCCAGTCTAACAGGAATTTTCCTCAGAACAAGAGTCATAGAAGAGTTGGAACCTTAACTCTGTTTCTTTCTCTACAGATGTTGCCAGACCTGCTGAGTTCCTCCAGCAGTTTCTGGTTTGATTACAACAGAATTAGTTGACTTCGAGGCCTATTGAACCTGTAGAAGTGCTACTCAGCCACCTGACCCTTCCCTCTGTGGGGGAATACTCCAAATAGAGCCGAAACAGTGGGAAATGTTTGCCATTTGGTGATTGTTTGACTTCTGTCTCTCCAGATAGGCCAATGTTAACTCAGGCTCAGAAAATAACAGAACTCAGATGGCAGGGCTGAGGTGTGAGGAGATGTTGAATCATTTAGGATTATATTCAATGGAGTTTAGAAAAATGATCGGAGGGGTGGGGAAGGGGAGATCTCATAAATTCTAGACAGTGCAGAACCAGGAAGAGTGTTCCTGAAGGTAAGGGAGTCCTGAACCAGGGGTCACAGCCTAAGGATATGGGGTAAATCATTGAGAAGTAAGATGAGAATTTTCTTTACCCAGAGAGTGGTGAGAGTGTGGAATTTGCTAGTAGAGAAAGCAGTCAAGGTTAAAGCATTGAATAATTTACAGAAGTAGTTGGACATAGCACTGGAGGCTAAAGGGATTAAAGGATTGGGGGAGTGGGAACATGATTATTGTGTGGAATGATCGTAAGGAATGGTGGAGCCAGCTTAAAGGGCGAAATGGCCTACTCCTGCTCCTGTTTTTCTATGTTTCTATTGTTGACAAGTTATGCCATATCTTGTTATAAATCTCATCAAATGAAGGGTTGTTTTATGGGCTGGCCAGCAAACTAAAGACCCAAACTATCATGTGTCGACGTACCTGGAGATTGACCCAACCTGGAAAATCTGAACTCGTCTCCAGTTCCATTGTTCCAACCAGACCCTGCTTTAATATTTAGATAAGTGCACACATTCACTCACAAAGCCAGCAAATGCAAAGTGGGCTGAACAGCTTCTCTCAGTGCTTCCTCAGTCTATAAATCTCAATGGTCCAACTCTGTTCTCCTGGACATTTTCTTCCTCCTTAGAATGATGATGAATGATGAAAGAATTTGTTGCAATTGTAGCAACTTTGTAAACTGGTCTGAAACTAAGGGATTACAGTGGACTCTCAAAAATAAAACAGGACATTGTGACATGTTTATTAGGTGACAATTTATGCATAGAAATACTCCAGCACTTAACTACTGGGCCAAGGTCACTGACCCTCCGAATTAGCTGCCTCACCAATACTATACACTGACAAATTGTGGCAGCAGTGCATTTGTGAAAACATTCACAGTTTTGAATTTCTTTTCAATCAACCTGTTCAGGGATATCAAGACACACTTCTGAAGCAGGTGGGACTTGCAACCTGGCTCTTCTGGCTAAGAGGGAGGAACAATGCCACTACAAGTTACAATTCTATGCCAATTTTGTTGCATTTACTAATTAAGGACCTCTTGGACAATTCTGTTCCATGCCAATGTCTCACTCAATGTCCGAATATCAATTTAAAATTAGGAAGTTAAAAACTTGCGATGTCATCAATAGTTACCTCAGTGGCTCGATGGCTGGTTGTGATACAGAATGATGCCTACAGTATGGGTTCAATTTTCACACCGGCTGAGGTCACCATAAAGGATTCACCTTCTCGACCTCACCTGGGACAAAGTGACCTTCAGGTTAATCCACCACCAGTCATCCCTCTCTAATGAGAGAGCAGGTCTTAACTGGTCTCAATACTCTAGCTGAGAATGAAATAATTTCTTATATAAGTTCAACATAAGCACCTCATTCTTGTACTCTACCTCCCTGCAAACTGTATAAATCCCACTCTCAATCTTCCCTGCTACCTACAATGACTCAGGCTGATATATACCCAGATTCTGGATTAGTGGTGCTGGAAGAGCACAGCAGTTCAGGCAGCATCCAAGGAGCTTCGAAATCGACGTTTCGGGCAAAAGCCCTTCATCAGAAATAAAGCATCTGTACTGTTTGTCCTGTTCGGGTCCGAACTCTGCTGGTTTAAAGGTGGTCCGGAGTCCGTGTGGGATGAGTTGGTTATGGAGGCAGGCACTGAGGAAGCAAATGTGGCTGTGGTAGCAAGTTTGTTTCACAACATGGTTGAAGAGCTTCAGGGCTGAGGAAATGACCTGGGAGTTGCAGTGGGAGAGGGACTCCCTGAAATTCTTGTAGGAGGAAAACTTCTTCAAGGCAGGGATCCTTGCAAGAGGATTCGCAGTAGGGTTAAAATCAACGAGGTAAAAACAATGACTGCAGATGCTGGAAACCAGATTCTGGATTAGTGGTGCTGGAAGAGCACAGCAGTTCAGGCAGCATCCAAGGAGCTTTGAAATCTATGTTTCGGGCAAAAGCTCTTCATCAGGAATAATGTCGATTTCGAAGCTCTTGCTGAATTGCTGTGCTCTTCCAGCACCACTAATCCAGAATCTGGTTTCCAGCATCTGCAGTCATTGTTTTTACCTACCTGATATATACCCAGGTCCATCTGCCCCTACACTCTCTGTAGAATTGTGTCCTTTATTTCATTTTGACTTACAACAGCAAAATGAATTACTTGACATTACTCTGCATTGAACTTGGTTACCACTGTTACCTCACAGTGCTAGAGACACGGGTTCAATTCCCACCTCAGGCGACTGTGTGGAGTTTGCACATTCTCCCCATTGTCTGCGTGGATTTCCTCCAGTTTCCTCCCATAATCCAAAAATGTGCAGGTTTGGCTAAATTGCCCGTAGTATTAGGTGAAGGGGTAAATGTAGGGGAATGGGTCTGGGTGGGTTGCACTTCGGCGGGTCGGTGTGGACTTGTTGGGCCACAGGGCCTGTTTCCACACTGTAAGTAATCTAATCTAAACTTCATCTGCCGCTTGTTCATCCATCCCATCAACTTCTCTACGTTTTATTGAAATTCTATATTGTTCTGACAATTCACAATGCTTCCAAATTTCATTTCGACCACAACATTCGTATACACTAAGGTCTTGTTCATTCATATATGTATGTATTTATCAGGAAGAGCAATGGTCCCAATATAGACCCTTGGACACTTCCACTACAAAGCTTCCTCCAACCTGCAAAAATGTACATTAGCCACTAATCTCTGTTCCTATTACTCAGCCAGTTTCATATCCATTGTACTACTGTTTCTTTTATTTCATGAGATAGGACTTTGCTCAGAATCTGTTGTACAGCCCAATACCAAATACTTCTTGGATATCCATTGACACTACATCAACTGCATTGTTCTCATCAACGCTCCCTCTTTCCTCTTCAAACAATTTCAACACGTTAATTAACAAATTTCCCTTAACGAATCTATGCTGGCTTTCCTGAGTTAACCATATATGCCTATGGGACAATCAATATTATAAATTATTGGGAACAGGAGTAACATTTACAATTCTTCAGTCCTCTGGCACCACCAATAAGTCAAAGGGAGACTAAAGATTTGTGAACAGTGGCTCCACAGTTTCCACCCTTAATTCCTTTAGTGTTCCTGGATATTTCTCATCGGGTCCTTGTTTTGCCAGCAAGGGTATAATCATTGGAATGGGCAGAAATGTTGATAGATATGTTATTGGATTTTGTCATTAATACAGGAGTCCTTTGGTTCGTATTAGCAGCAAGAGTGGACCATTCGTCCCACCGGGTCTACTCCTGTATCTCATCTCCCTTTTCTGCTCTGATTCCCTGAGTGACCAAAAACCTTTCAGGCAAATGTAACAAAGTGAACTTTGAATGAAACTGAAATCGTTGGTTTACAAACTTCCTCAGAAACATGAATTGAAGCACATTTTGCAAAATGCCATGAATATAAGATTTGTGAAGTCATTGTTGTTCTGATTGAGCATCTGTTGTCAGCTTTAGGTTCAAGCCCCTGTCAGTTGGTAGAGCTGAATGCTTTGAAGGTTACCTTGTTGGCATATTTCCTAACTATCAGGTTGAATAGAATATTTGTAGACAGCAGAGGGTCACAACAGGAAATATTAACATTCAGAGGGATCCGGATGTCTTGTAAATGAGTCACGGAAAGTTAATAAAAAGGTACAGGAAGCCCATAGGAAAGTAAATGTTGGTCTTTATTAGACAGGATTGAAGTTGAAGAACAAATAATTCTTGCAGCAATTGTATAAAACCATACTGAAACCATACCCAGAACATTCTCTACACTTTTGTTCTCCTTCCTAATTAAGGATATACTTGTCTTAGAGTGAGTGCAGTGAAGACTGATTCTTTCATTGCAGAGATCATTCTACCAAGAGAGATTGAATCGATATGCCCAAGAGTTTAGAAGAATGAGCGGTGATCTCACTGAAATGTATAACATTCTTAGGAGACTTGTAGAGTAGGTGTTGCAAAGAGCCTTGCGTAACTGAGGAGTCTACAGGTAAGGTTACACTTTCAGAATAAAGGGTCAGCCATTAGAACTGGGATAAGGAGAAATTTCTTTATTCACTCAATTGTGAACCTTTTGAATTTTGTACTGCAGAGAAGTATGGGTGCTTATTACGTACAATGAGACTGAAGACTGGTATTTTATTTAGTTCTAAAATTATGGTCCTATTTCTTGATTTATGTTTAAAATATTATCATTGATATCCAATATTCACACTCCTCTGTATGGTTTCATTGAATTAAAGGGAGATGTGAGTTATATATTTTGTTGGGTGGTCCCCTTCATTCAACCAAGGAAAGAAAACTCTTGGCTGGATGTTCTGCAATGTTCTGGATTTGAGGCAGTAAGTTCTGGTTGTGAGGAAGGTAAATGTAAGACATTGACTGCTGATACATTTTGTGTTGGTGTTTGGTTTCAGTTGATATCAGAAGGTTTAGAGGCGTGAAGTGGTGTTCTTGCCCATACGTCAATATGTAGTGGGTACAGACTCAAGTTTACTGCTAAAATGTCACACAGCATTGTTAGATTGGAAATAGTTACAAAGGTGATATAGAATTTATCTTAACAAGAAAGTGCAACCATGAAATCCTCATCAGAAACCTCTCTTGGTGTCCAGTTTCCTAATTACAGATCTGAAACTGGTGACACATGTTTCATGGAATAATACATCACAGATGGTATTCATTCATGGTACCTGTGTTGGCTCTTAGAGAGCTTTCCAACTGTTCCACTCCTCTGATCTCTCTCCACAGCCTTACAAACTTCTTCAAATTTATCCAATTGTCTTTTGAAAGCAACTATTGAATCTGCTTCCAATGTTCTTTTGGGAAAATATGCCAGATGACAATATCTCAAAATTTAAAGCAAATACTCCCGACTTCCCCAACTTGTAATGAAGGATGTGGAAAACCCATTGTTGATTAGATCATTATGGTGAGATTCCCTTTGAGATCAGATCAATTTGTTTCATTTTCTGTATGCCCTACACCAAAATCTTTCAGTGTGCAAAGAGGCCATTCAATCCATTGCTCTTGTATAGCTCTGGTAAAGGTACAACCCACTGAGTTAATATTTGCTGCTCTTTCTGCTATTCTTTACGAATGTTTCCAAATATTTGTGTATTTACCATGAGAGAACCATGGATTTTCCCCCCCTTCTATCTAGTTTGACAATTCTTTGTTACAACCATCTTATACGTTAATAATCTCTTTGAATGCCTAATTTTGATGATGAACTGATGTTTACTGCCCAGAGTTACTGATTTACCAATCCAATAGAAAAAGTTTGTTCCAGCTTACTTTATTAATACTTTTGACGATTATTTTGAGGCCCTTTACCAGTTCTTGCTTCTAGTCAATGGGCGGAATAGACTCTTTTTTGCCATAAACACTCTATAGCACTCTGATTCAAAAGAGCAGCAGTTTTTTTCTAAGTTGTATTTGGAACTAAAGCTTGTCATTCATGGGCTTATCTTCTTTATTTTGTTATAGTGTTGTCATTATATATTAATGTGGGCATGAAGTTCCAAAGTATATAGTAGTGTGGGTGTGAAGTTCCAATGTATAAAAAGAGTATTGGAAAAATGCAGCAGGAAATAAAGAAGAATCTTACTGGACAGTAAGTGTTAACTCTGTTGGTCTCTTTCTCTCTCTCTCTCCTCAGAGTTTGTCCAGCAGTTTCTGCTTTTAATTCAGATCTCTAGTATCTGATCTCTGGAGAGAGAAAGAGAATTAACACTGGCAGTCCAACAGGATTCTTCTTCAGAACTATAGTATTCATAACACTTTGTTTTTATGACTCCAGCATCTGTAGTTTGCTTTTGATTAACTTCCAACATTACAGACTGCACAAATCTCCCTGACCCTGAACGCAGAGCACAATCTCACCTCAAAGCATACAAACTGTTCAGGACCTGGAATGAAATTCAGACAGAACATTTCTGTTAAGGGATGGGACTGATTTCCGTCTTCACTGTTGAAGAGATGATCCATTTGCTCATTCCTTACACAGTCCACTCATATTGAAATCTGTGCGATTGCACTGGAGTGTGATTTAGAAGGGAGGCTGTTTCACTCCACCGAGTTGTTACCCAGGCTGGGAAGGTGAAATATATTTTATGTGTGTAGCCTAGATCCACAAAACAGCACCTGTTCAAATTACCAGTATAGCACCAGATAACCAGAACTATATTTAGTTAAACTGAATAGATCTCAATACAGGCTCATGACATCTGGCACCAACTTCGTCCTAAACACGCTCTCATGCATTAAGTATCCAGTGACTCACAGAGCTCTGGGATTAGACAGTGTCAGGTATGGGAAAATTCTATAGTTGAACTAAAAAAATCTTCAGACATCATTACATGACCACATGCCACAAACTGATTCTTTTACATTCTCTCTGGGTTATCCGGAATCCTAAATTATAATCAGAATTTTTAAAATTTCTTATTTAATCTGCAAGTAAGCATGGTTATGGTATAAAGATCCAATGTTGCAAATATATTTTTTTGAATAAACACAAATCTATTTTTTTTTCTTCATTGGAAATTAAGAAATTTCATAAATGTAACATTTAAGTCCTGTTTTATTATATAAAAGTTGTCATGTCCCAAACACACAAGGAAATACAGATTACCTCAAGGTCTGGATTATCCCTTTGTATTGTAAAACTCTGCAAATGGACCTCATCAAATGCACTGGAAGACTTGTGATATGCACAAAGCACTGTCCCTGCAGCTACACTGGGCCATTGACCAGAAGGAACAAGTTCTCCAACCCATGACACTCTCTTATACTTGTCCGATCCAGATGAGTTCGTGGAGAATTGGAGTGAAATGTTTTAGAGAAGTTTAAAAAAGTGAGAAGTGATCTTATCAGATCTAGAGAGGAATTGACAGGATGGATGCTGGGGGGACATTGCCCCTTGTGGGACAGACTAGAATGAGGGGCATTGTTTAAAAATACAGGGTCTTCCAATTAAAGCAGAGTTGATAAGAAATATTTTCTGTCAGAGGGTCATTGGTCTGTGGCATTCTCATCCCCGGAGAGCAAAGGAAGCTGAGTCACTACTTTGTCAAGGCTGAATTAGACCGAGTTTTGATTGACAAGGGTGTAGAATCATGGGAAGCCTGGCATGAAGGAACAACAACAGGAATGTGGAGCTAAAGCCAAAATCAGATCAATAATGATCTTACTAAATGGTAGAACAAACCCAAGGGGCCAAATTGCCTACCCCTGCTCTGAATTAGGATTCTGGTATAACAACATTTCTTACACAATCCAGATCTCGTTGCTGATGGTCCAGCCAAAGATTATTAACATTATTCACATCTAAATATTGAATAAGAACATAAAAAGTCAGAGCAGGAGTGGAATCATTCAGTTGGAGGAAGGAATAGAAAGAAAGTAATACAAAGGACGTGCTCTGGTATTTAAGTACTGGTAGTTTATTTTCAATATATTATCTTCATCAATAGTTAGACTCCGCTCATTTTTAAAAAAAAACCCTGAAATCTTTCCTGAAATCTTAACTGCAGGAAAAATGTTTTTGATGGCTGTATATCACTAAATGAGGAGTTTCAGGAATGTTCCTGGCTGAACATTTGAGGAAATGGGCTAAAAACAACATTCTTTACTTGCTGAGTAAAAACTTGAAACATCTCTCAGAGATGGTGCTGCTGCAGATTAATTTAAATGACAATTAATTATGAGCTTTAATTAGAGTAGATAGCATTAATTGTGATATAGCTGATGGGACCAGTTTAACTGAAATAATAGCTTTACAGGCATGATCCTGTGAAAAGAAGGCTGAGAGAGAAATCATGAGGACCATTATAGCTGGCTCATCTAGTCAATGTTGGAAACTCAAGCATTTATATTCACTTACATTGGAACAGCACTCTTTACTGAGAGAGATAAGAAAGAGCCAGTAGACAATCCTGGAAATTCCTCTCCAATTTGCAAAGACAATGAAACCACCTGCATACCAGGTGGAGTACACAGAGTCCACAGGAACACTTAAAGCATTCCTTGGCACGTGGGTAAGGCTGGGTTCAGTCTGTATAAAGCAAACCATCAACAATTAAAGTAAAACTGTTCTGAAGTTTGTGCTGCCCTCTGTTGTACCCACCCATCTCAGGCAGTGTTTCTGTCTTGTGGCATCGATCACTCCTTGATGCCACCCTATTGATCTATTGAAAATAGTCTTAATTTGTCCAAATGTCCCCTGACCTGGGATGACAGACAACCACAAGATTGATGCTGTCCACAAGACATCGCATCCAGAACTAATGAGAAATGGCACAGTAACTCAATGGTTAGCACTGCGCCAGGGATCCGGGTTTGTTTTTGCTCTTAGATAACTATCCGTGTGGAATTTGCTCATTCTTCCCATGACAGCGTGGGGTTCCTCCAAATGTTCTAGTTTCCTGACACAGTCCAAACATGTGCAGACTAGGTGGATTAGCCATGGAATATACAGGGTCACAGGGAGAGGCTAGGGGGGTGGGTATGGGTAAGATGCTCTTCAGAGGGTTGGTGTGTACTTGATGGGCCAAATGGCCTGCTTCCACGCTAGAGATCTTATGATTATCCAACTTTTGAATGTGAAACAAGAGACTTACTTTAAAGTGTCATGTCCAGCATGGCAGATACACACTTGGATGAGAAAGGAGAAAGCCAGGTTGAAACAGATTGATCTGTTCAAAAAGTTTAAATAAAATTGCCAGAACTCTGAACACCCAATATAATAAAAACAGGGGGCAGATCCAAAATAAAAATCAAGGGACAGCAATGTCCTTTATTCCAGAAATAAAAGCAAGAAATACTCACAGATCAGGCAGCAATTGTGAAGAGAGAAACTGTTAATGTTTCAAGCTATAGGTCTTTCTTCTGAAGAATCCGATATGGTCTGTCATTTCTCCCTCCCCCTGCACCAATTTATCACTTTCTCCTCCTTTCCTGGAGGAATTAACTTTTGCCGTGAGAAAGATACAGTGTGTTATCAACCCTCTGATAGTTTGTCTCATGAAGACCATGTTAAACATGTGCATTTCAACAAAAGGCATGAACAAAATGCTTGAAAATGAAGGGCATCATAACCAAGTCTGAACTTGTGCTCTCCCATCACCTTTACATGTCCCTCTTCTCATAAGGTCACCAGATAGTAACTAGGAGCAGGTCCCATGGCTGAAACTGTGGAGATATTTGTACCATTGCTATTCCAGCACAGACAAAGGGTTTAACCAGTCAGTGTTCTGAACTGTGTGCTATTGTTATACATTATATAATACATAATTCACATGAACAAGGAGAACATAATCATTTCATTCTTCTGGGATTTGAATATACATCTCCAGAACAGGGATAGAGTCATAGAGTCATACAACATGGAACAGACCCTTGAGTCCAACTCGTCCACGCTGACCATGAACCCAAACCAAACTGGTCCTATTTGGCAGCATTTGGCCCATATCCCTCTAAACTTTTCCTACTCATGTACTTACTCCAATGTCTTTTAAATGTTGTAACCGTGCCTGCATCCACCACTTCGTCTGGCAATTCATTCCACATATCAATCATTCTCTTTGTGAAAAAGTTGCCTCTCATGTCCTTTTTAGATTTTTCTCCTCTTTCCTTAAATATATGCTTCCTAGTTTTGAACTTCCCCACCAAAGGGAAAAGACCCTTGCTATTCACCTGATCTATGTCCACATGAATCCAACTTCAACAAGAAGACGACACCAGTCCTGAATGAGCATGATGCCACAGTAGACAGCTTTATTTGATCATCTAACATGGACAGATATAAATAAAGGAGTGTTACTGTACATAGGGAGTTAAGGAGCTATAGTTAATGATAAAAAGCAGCAGTCACAAGGAAAGAGTCTTTGCAGGCACCCATACCCCGACATACTCCAGACAACTACCTACACCAAGTTGACTGCAGTGATTTAAGAAGGCAGCTCACAGTCATTGTCTAAAGAAAGATTAGGGATTGGTAATAAGTACTATCCCAGCCAGCAAAGTCCACACCACATGAATGAATAAAAATCCTTTTAAATTGACTTAATTCCTTGCTCATTTCTTCATTCAATGTCATTATTCATTCTGTTCTATCGCTCTGATAAATATCAATGTGAAATAATTATGCTCTAATTCTGCCGCTTTTCTGCTGTTAAGTATTATAAGATCAGCATGTTCTCATTGAACAGGTTGATGCCTACTTTTCTGTTCCTACATCTTCTGATCAATGATCAAGTTATATATTTTAGTGATAGTGGTTGATGAGTTTAAATTGACCAGGATACTGAGGACATAAAGGTGGGTAAATCCCCTGGACCAGATCAGGTGTACCCTAGAACTTGTGGGAAGCGAGGGAAGTGGTTGCTGGGACACGCACTTAGATATTTGTATCATTGATAGCTACAGGTGAGGAGCTGGAAGATTGAAGGTTGGCTAATGTGATGCCACTTTTTAAGAAGGGTGGTAAGGAAAAGTCTGACATTGGTGGTGGGCAAGTTGTTGGAGGGAATCCTGAAGGACAGGATTTACATGTATTTGAAAAGGACAGGATTGATTAGGGATAGTCAACATGGCTTTGTATATGGGAAATTGTGTCTCACTGGCTTGACTGAGTTTTTTGAAGAAAGTACAAAGAGGATTGATGAGGGCAGAGCAGTGGACATTGTCTATATGGACTTCAGTAAGGCGTTCGACATGTTAGTCTGTTTAGCAAAATTAGATTACAAATACAGGGAGAACTACCCATTTGGGCACAAAATTGGTTTCAAGGTAGGAGACAGGGGGTGGTGGTAGAGGATTGCGTTTTGGACAGGAGGCGTCTGACCAGTGCTGTGCCACAAGGATTGGTGCTGGATTCACTGCTTTTTGTCATTTATATGGATTTGGATGTGAATATGGTTAGTAAATTTGTAGATGACATCAAAATTGATGACGTTGTGGACAGCCATGAAGTTCCCTCAGATTACAATGGGATCTTGATCAGATGGGCAAGGATTGGCAGATGGAGTTTAATTTAGATAAATGTGAGGTGCTGTATTTTGGAAAGGCAAATCAGGGCAGGACTTAAGACACTTAATGGTAAGGTCATGGGAGTGTTGCTGAACAAACAGTCCTTAAGTACAGGCTCATAGTTCTTTAAAAGTGGAGTCACAGATAGATAGGATAGTGAAGAAGGCATTTAGCATGCTTGCCCTTACTGGTAAATGCATTGATAATAGGAGTTGGGAGGTCATGCTGTGGCTGTATAGGAATTGGTTAGGCCACTTTTAGAATACTGCATTCAATTCTGATCTCGCTGCTATAGGAAGGATGTTGTTAAACTTGAAAGGGTTCAGAAAAGATTGACAAGGATGTTGTCAGGGTTGGAGGGTTTGAGCTATAGAAGAGGCTGAATAGACTGGGGCTGTTTTACCTGGAGCATCGTAGACTGAAGGGTGACCTTACAGAAGTTTATAAAATCATGAAGGGCATGGATAGGGTAAATTGTCAAAGTCTTTTCCCCAGGGTAGGAGAATCCAAAACTAGAGGTCATAGGTTTAAGGTGAGAGGGAAAGATTTAAAAGAATCCTAAGGGGTAACTTTTTCAAGCAGACGATAGTGCGTGGATGGAATGAGCTGCCAGTGGAAGTGATGGAGGCAGGTACAATTACAGCATTTAAAAGGCATTTGGATGTGTATATGAATAGGAAGGGTTTAAAGGGATATGGGCCATGTGCTGGCAAATGGGACTAGATTAATGTAGGATGTATGGTTGGCATGGATGAGTTGGACTGAAGGGTCTCTTTCCATGCTGTACATCTCTATGACTCTATGACACATGAGATTCAAAAGCTGAGCCAAAGTTCATAGTTAGAGACAAAGTAATTGATGAGATTAGAATCATAGAATCCCTACAGTGCAAATAGAAGCCATTTGGCCTAACATATCTGCACCAACCCTCTAAAGAGTATCCCACCAGACTCACCCTATCCATGTAACCCCACATTAATGCCCACATGGACCCTATTAGACAATTTCGCATGGCCGATCCACCTAAACTGCATATCTTTGGACTGTGGGAGAAAAACCAGAGCACCAGGCACAAACCCATACAGTCACAGGAAAAGAGCGTGCATATTCCACATAGACAGTCATCTGACACTGGAATTGTCAGGCAGCAGTGCTAACCACTGAGCTACCATGCTGCTTGATTTATGATTTGTTTAATTAAAAGCAGTATGAGTTTCTTGATAAACAAGAATAATCACCGTCACTTTCCCTGCCAGGTCCTTCTTTCCTTTCCCTTTCTTGGATCATTTCTCTATTTCCTCCCATTCCCTTGAGTACCTCATGAATCCAATGTCCCTCTGCACTCTCTCCCCCCATTCTGAACCTTCCCTTCAGTGAGATGGAAGGGTTGCTGTATTTCTAAAAATCTCTGAACCCTCTGGGCTCCTGTTCCAAAGGTAATATTACCACAAAGGCAATTAACTTTTGTTTCTTGGAACTGATTTTCTGGGCTTATTTTTAGCTAAGGTCCTGAAACTACTTTACAGTTCTGTGGACTGCTCCTCCCCCACCCTGCATGGACTATTTTTGGATGGTGAGGAGTTGGTTGTACTGGCAGAGTTTTATTTTTATCTATGACTTAACATACCATCGTGTATGTACATCCACATTCTTCAGATATAGATTGGGGGAGGGCTGGAGAATGGTGGAAAGAGTAGCATTGAGTCAAAAGTCACATATCCATAATACCAGACGATGCTATTTTGGGATGGGATGGTTACAGCAGGTGCAATCCAGACTACAAACACTTTTTAAGTACAATCTTTAATGATGCGAATTATTAGTAAAGTGCACCCTTTTTTCGAATGTCAATCACCAGATCAGATCGAGATATTGCGGAGTTGGTTTAACAAGCAGGGTTGAACAGGAGGTAGGAGAGGAAGACACACAAAAACATTCTTTAGTTTAAATGATATTGCAGTGCTGATAATGTCATCAGCCGTGGCTTAGTGGGTAACACTTTCTTCACAGGTTCAGAAGATATCGTGTTCAAATTCTAATCGGGAATCTTAAGCACAGAAGTGTGGACATTCACTGCAAAACAACATTGAGGGAGTGCTGCACTGTCAAAGGTGCCATCACTTCAATCAGATGATAAACCACCTACTCTCATGCAAAAGATGGAGAAGGAAATTCCATATTTATCCCTCAACTAACTCCTAAACTGGATTATGTCTCCATTGCTTCTCCATCACATTATGTCTCCATCACATTGCTTCTTTTGGGCACTTACTCTGTACAAGTTGACTGTTATATTTCCTAAATTTACAACTAAGACTATATTTCAAAAACACTTCATGCACTGTGAAGTGGGACAGCTTGCAATTGTGAAAGTCAATCTTTCTGATGAGAATATTAACCTAGGTTCGTTATCAGATGTTGTTTGAGCTGTTAAGTCTTTACCATTCTGATTTTATTTAAAATGATTTACAAGTTGAGTATAGAATCATAGAATCCCTACGTCATGTAAGCAGGCTATTCAGTCCATTGAGTCCACACCAACTCTCCAAACAGCATCCCATCCTGACCAATCCCCCCACCCTATCCCTGTAACCCTGTATTTCCCATGGCTAATCCACCTAGCCTGCACATCTTTGGACTGTGGGAGGAAACCAGATCACCCTGAGGAAACCCTCTGCAAACATAGGGAGATTGTACAAAATCCATACAGATAGTTGCCCAAGGGTGGAATCAAGATTTAGCGAACAAATAATAAGTGGCAGTGTTCAGCAATTGGGAGTTACCTTATTTTCAAGAGTGCTCCCGATGCCCTTAAATTTCATGGAACATTAAGTTAAGAAGTCCTAAAATATCAACAGATGTCTGGATTATTGCTTTTTAGTGGAAACATTTAACCACTTAAATTATTAGCTTGTGAGGAACATTAATATGTGTTATTGATCACTGGGAATGCAATGATGTGGAACCTCTGAGCGATTGTAAATGAACCTCAGCATTAAGGACAAGCTTTTTCTGAATTCATTCAGGATGTTGCTTGCAAGCTTGTGATTTATTGCCCATCCTTATTTGGCCTTGAGAAGTTGGTGGTGAGCCTTTTCCTGCAATCCATATGGTATAAGAACAGCCGCAATGCTGTTAGAGATGGCGTATCAGTAAATTGACCCGGCAAAGATGAAGGAACAGCGATAACTTTCACAGTCAGGGTGGTGTGACACAGACAGGAAGTTTCAAAGTGCTGGCCTTCCCATGTACCTGTCACTTTGTTCTATGAAATGACAGAGAACAAAAGTTAGGAAACACTTGCAAATCCATTTTCCATTCACTGAATACCAGCTGGTATCAAGAGCTGAGAATAAAGCAGTAACTAAGAGACCAGACTCTGGATGTAGATAACACCAAAGCAATTACCAAATTAAACATCAAATTCTGTGAGTTTTTGATTTATGAATGGACAATAAAGTCACCTTTTCTACAAAAAAGAGGGGGGGGGTCTTCCCAGTATTTGGAAAGTTGCATTGAATGAACTTTATCATTGCCAGGCAATTATCTTTTTTATTCCAAACACCAGTAAGATCTGTGAACAATCCAGCTGTTTCACCCTCTATATGTTTCCTTTGCTAAAGACGGTGACTCTAGCTGGGCCAAAGCTATGCCAGCCATCATTATCACACAAACAGCTACTGCTTGTGTGTGATTTGTGACACTGAGGGTTGGAAACACCATCTACCACAGGAGGGATCATAAAAGAGTCAAATCCTGATCTTCCCCAGTGCCTGCACACTCAGCCCCCACAGGCAGGGAGGTTATCGGAACTAAAAACAGAAAGTGCTAGAGAAACTCAGCAGGTCTGGTGGCATCTGTGGAGAGAAAAACAACGTTAACATTTCAAATTCAATATGATTTTCAGAATAGTTTTGACTTCATGTCTCCAGCATCCATTATACTTTGCTATTAAATCATATGAACTGTGGCCCTTACATATTCAGGGCCCAAGACAATCCCCATACACTGCAATAATGACATAAATTAGGGTCTGGAGGAAGGACATCAAACACATCAGCAAACAGAAAGAAATGAAATATCACAACAGTGATGTAAGCCATTGGAAGCAGTGTGTGATTTTCAAAGAACACGTGTGGCAAATGTTTTATGTGTGAGAGTAACTGTCCCTCAGTGTTTACCAGAGAAGGCTGTACACTCATTCCAGATAAGTTAATGCTTTAAATAAAATGCGTGTGGAGAGATAATGCATGTAAAGTGACAGACATACGTAGTGCCTGGGATATGTGGACTGAACGGAATGGCACCTGTCACTGAGCTGCAGGCCAGTTTTGGCCACAGAGGGATTTGCCTTTCGCTCTCAGTCTGGCCAAGCCTGAGTGCAGAATTGCAGAGACATGTGCTCATCCGATAGTGACCCTTCTACTGTGCAATTTTTAACTGCATCAATCACTTCATTTTTGTTCAGTTGAGCAGTCAGATTTGATTGTTTTTAGGTTTCACATTCTGTACAAAATGTTTCACTTTTTAAAAATTTTATTGTTTTATGCTGAAAAGGTGGACCTGTTGCTGAAACTTTTCACTTTGTGCTCATCAGGACAGCAGCAAGAATGCCAAATTTCAAATGATCACAATAATTTTCTTTGGGATGAAATATAGGTTGGCAAGCTGAGACTGAGGCATTACTATGAAGAAAGCAATGTGGAATGATAGGCTACCCAAGCTCCTGGGCAATTCATTAAAAGATCTAACAACTAACCATATTCCTCTCATTTGCATAGAAGGGGTAGATGTGTGTGAATGTATGCCACTTCTAGCAAGCATAAATAAGTCACATTACGAGTGCACATGATTACCTTTGTTCATGTAGGTATTTGTCCACTCTGGATTTTTCAGTAAGTATTGTCCAATTAACCACATATGTTTACTTTGTTTCTTTCAAAAGTGGGCTGGTTAATACATGCTGTACTCTGCCTATTATACATAACTGAAGAAACATGCTGCTTGATTCAATTAGTCAATTTTTGGAACATGAGGGCTATTTACCTGACATCACACCAACACTGAAATTCATGTGTAATGCTGCTTAACTGCACAGCAGACAGAAAGCCTTTGGAGCTGACAGCACCATTCTATTTGTGAAAAATGTCAGATCAAAGATCTGCAGTACTGCCAGTCGTGAGTGTTGGTGGACAATTAAACAACGACCAAGAATAGTAAGCTTCACAAATGTCCGTATCCTTAAAGATGGGGGAGCCCAGCACATCAGTACAAAACATAAGTCTGCATCATTTGCAACATCTTGAGCCAAAAATGCTGAGTCGGTGATCCATGCCAGCCCTCTCTTGAGGTCCCCAGCATCTTCAACCAATTCAATTCACACCATATGATATCAAGAAATGGCTAAAGGACTTGCACAAGTGGCAAGTAATATTCACACTACACAAGGCCAGGCAATGACCATCTCCAACAAGACTGAATCTAATAATTGCTCCTTGACATTCAAAAGCATCATCATCCTTGACATCACTAAAACCCTAATAATTTACGTACTGCAGTTATAAGGACAGGTCAAAGGCTGGAAATTCAATGACAAATAATTTATTTCCTGATTCCCTAAAGCCTGTCCATCACCTACAAGGCACAGATCAGGAATATTCCTCACTTATCTGGATGAGTGCAGCTCCAACAACATTCTAGAAGCTTGACAGCAACTAGGAAAAAGCAGCCTGCTTGACTGGCACCCCATAAATCAATTTTAATAATTAGTCTTCACCAACGATGCTCAGCAGCAGCAGCAGTGTGTACTATCTACAAGATGCATTGCAGAAATTCACCTTCCAAATCCACAAGGACTAGCATCTGGCAGGAAATTTCCCTCTGGATCACACACCATCTTAACTTGGAACAATGTCAGTATTTCTTTTTCCATTCATTCACGGAAGGTGGGCGCCACTGGCTAGATTAGCATTTACTGCCCGCCCCTATTTGCCCAGAGGGCAGTTCAGAACCAACCACCTTGCTGTGAGGCCAGACCAGGTAAGGATGGCAGTTTCCTTCCCTAAAGGACATTAATGAACCACATGAGTTCTTCTGACAATTGACAGATTCATGGTCATCATTAGACTCATAATTTCAGACTTTTATTGAATTCAAATTTCACCATTTGCCATGGCAGGATTTGAACCCAGAGCTCCAGAACTTTAGCTGAGTTTCTGGATTAACAGCCCACTGACAATAACATTAGGCCAAAACCTAGTCTTAATCTTCTTTCAGTGTTGCAGGTTAATATCCTGAGACTTTGCACCTATGAGCACTTTGACTGTACATACACCACATGGAATTCAGCAGTTTAAGACAGCAGCTGACCACTACCTTCTCAAAGGCAATTAAGGATCGATGATACTCACACCCCAGCAATGATTAAGAAAACATAAGCGAAGGCTTCTCAGCCCATTACCATAGCCCATTTCCTCATCTTCAAGTTTGCACAGGAGTCCCTCTGTTTGGACAACCCAACCCCCCCAAGGCAAGGGATGTAGAGTGAGAAGTGTGGGTGGGAACTCATCAGTGCATATCTTGAAATGATCCTTCCTGGGAGATAATTTCACAGTCTTTGTGGCAAGCTCTAAAGGCAGGAGATACCTGCTATGGGATGAACATAGTGTTATTTCGACCCATAAGAGTAATATAACTCATTTCTTCAGTAGTGAATACTTTCCTTTGTGGCCATGCCTCACATCTGTGGTCTTTTGCAAGTTGACATTTTTTCTAGTTAGACATCCTTTTCTAAGTCTCTGTCTGTGTCCTGGGATCTAGTAACAAACATCCTGGTTTGCACAACTTGCACCAGAGCAGTTCCCTTGTTTCCCCATGAAAAGTGATCTACATTTCACTAACTGCACAATACACTGGGCCTGAGAGATACAAGGGTGAAGTCAGCTTGCTTGTGTTTCCTTGAGTATATACGACAGTTAAAATGTTAAAAGGATATTAAACAGTGAAGAAAAATAATTTCCTCTGATGTGGAGAAATCACGACCAAGATGGATTGGGAATTTATGGGTCAATTGATTTTGAAGACATTATATTGGTTGTAGCATCGCTGGATCCCCCAAAATCAATATCTTGGGGGCTACCATTGACCAGAAACTGAACTGGACCAGCTGTATCAATACTGTGTCTACAAGAGCAGATCAGAGACTAGAAAATGCCAACACACAGCAGTAGGATTGTGTACCATTTACAAGATTCCCTGTACCAACTCACCAAGGCCCTTTCCTGATCTACAACTTCCACTCCTGGACAGGGCGATGGCTGCATGGGAAACACCACTGCCTGCAAATGTTCCTCCAAGCCACACATACCATCTTGACTTGTAAAAACCATTCTTGTGTATTTAGGAGCACCAGCCGGTGAGTAACAGGATTTTGACAAATTAGAAATTACTTTTAAAAAATATAAAATTGGTGTCCACTTCAGTGTTGGAGCAAACGAGATGGTCTTCAGTATTTGAAGCTTTTACTAATTTAAGAGCCTAAGAGGTGTGAACAGAAGTAGGCCATTCAGCCCATTGTGACTGCTCCCCATTCATGGTTTGTGCTGATTGGCCTCATGGCACCTTAAAAAGATTTAATTCCCTCCCTAAGGACATTGCGGCTCAACGCACAGCAGGTGGACTGCAGCAGTTCAAGGACGCAGCTCATTCCCACCTTCTCAAGAGCAACTAGGGACCAGTTGCAATGTCTATATCCCACAAAATGAATAAACAGAAATAAAAGCTGGAGGGGTGTTGAAGATAGTGCCGTCATTGCTCCTCTTCCATTCCAACCAGAAACTGCCCTCCCCATTGAAAACATCCATGGGGAGGGGAGTGGGGGTACTAGATTTGTTCTCCTAAAATATAATATTTTCATAAGAGAATGAGAATGTGCTCAATGAGCAGATACTCACTGAGTGACTTAGTTCACCCCAAGGGGAGCTCTGGTCCATTTCTGAGATGGATGAGTTTGTTTCAGAAGCTGGGCTGTGGGGGGAGGTATGTTGATTCAGTTTGACTGGAATGTTATTTGATTTTGGTTTTGCTAATTATGGGGCAAACTGTGGCAAGGCAGAAATGCTGGCCTCTGGCCTAGAGTTAACTTGTTGTCCTATTGCTACAGGTCCGGAAGCGAGGCAAAGCATGTCGGGCTGGACTGCGCGAAAATGATCTCCTGTTAACTATCAATGGGAAATCCTGCAACGGAATATCACACAGAGATGCTATGAACATCATTGACTCTTCCAACGGAACCTTGCACATCAGGGTTAAGAGGTACAGGATAAAGGACCCACAAGTATTGCACAAACTTGAGTTTGCAAAGTTGATGCTAATTTAATGAGAGTCTTCAAAATGCTGAAGGACTTAGATGGGGGAAAGGTAGGTAGAGAGAAACTCTTCCATTTTGCGGGCCAATCTGGATGAAGCTCAGAGTCTGATCTTTGATAGCACACCCTGTCCCTGTGGAACAGCAGTGGACTTACCACATAAACACAGTGGCTACAAGAGCAGGTCAGATACTTGGAATACTGCAGCGAGTAACTCAACTTCTGACCCCTCAAATCCATCTACAAGGCACAAGTAAGGAGTGTGATGGAATACTCCCCACTTCGGGGAGAAAGTGAGGGCTGCAGATGCTGGAGATCAGAGCTGAAAATGTGTTGCTGGAAAAGCGCAACAGGTCAGGCAGCATTCAAGGAACAGGAGAATTGACGTTTCAGGCATAAGCCTTTCTCCTGAAGAAGGGCTTATGCCCGAAACGTCGATTCTCCTGTTTCTTTAATGCTGCCTGACCTGCTGCGCTTTTCCAGCAACACATTTTCAGCTCAATACTCCTCACTTGCCTGGATGAGTGTAACTCTAACAACACTCAAGAAGCTTCACACCATCCAGGACAAAGCAGCCCCCTTGATTGGCATCACATCCACAAACATCCAGTCCCTCCACCACTAACGCTCAGTAACAACAGAGTGTGCCATCTTCAACAATCATTCCCTTCTTCAGGAGACACTCAGTAGCAGCAGTGTGTACTATCTACAAGGTGCACTGCAGAAATTCACCAAAGATCCTCAGAAAGGACCTTCCAGATTCATGACCACTTACATCTAGAAGGACAAGGACAGCAGGTATATGGGAAAACCACCACCTTCAAGTTCCCCTCCAAGCCACTCACCATCCTGACTTGGAAGTATATTGCCGTTCCTTCACTCATACTCTCAACAAACAGTATTTCAACTCCATCTCAAACATCAAAAACTGTAAGTACAACAAACTCTTATCTATCCACCTCCATAACCAGCACTCCTCAAACTTTCCAGAAGATTCCACCGGCCTCTGGAACTGCTCGGATGCCATTAGCCATGCAGCTGGTGCAGCTGCCACCCCCACGCTGATTGATTATGTCACTTCTGCCCCCATCATGGCCACTCCCACAACCACTTCCGCCCCTCACAATTCCTCATGCATTACATGTGACATCACTTCTGCCCCTCACATCATCGCTGATGTCATACGCTCAGTGACTTCCGCCACCCCTACTGCCACCACTTCCGCCCCCACCAATGCCACTCACCTGCATTCTGCTGACACGCCCCCCACAGATCCCACTGTCACCATTCCCAGCCCCCAGAACCCTGAGGGGCACACCAGCCCTGCTAATGACTCCACCCCCATTCCCCCCATCATCACACCCACTCCAGTTACTGGCTCCGCCCCCACTCCCAGCTCCACACCCACACATGATCCCAGCTCCAAGCCCTGCCGAGTTTTCATCATCCCTCCAAACCTTCCCCTCACTGAGGATGAACGATCAGTCCTCAGCAAAGGACTCACCTTCATCCCCCTCCACCCACGCATCAATTAATTTAACACACGCCATGACGTTGAACACTTCTTCCGCTGCCTCCGCCTCCGAGTTTACTTTCACAATCAGGACTCCCGCCCACCTTCCAAGGACCCCTTCGCCCATCTCCAACACACTGTGTCCACCTGGACATCCTGCGCTGGCCTATTACCTGCCCTCGACCTCTTCATTTCCAACTGCCGCCGGGACATTAACCGCCTCAACCTGTCTACCCCCCTCCCCAATTCCAACCTCTCACTCTCACAACGCGTAGCCCTCCAATCCCTCTGCTCCAATCCCAACCTCACCATTAAGCCAGCGGATAAAGGGGGCGCAGTGGTAGTCTGGCGCACTGATCTCTACACCGCTGAAGCCAAACGCTAACTCGAGGACACCTCTTCCTACCGCCCCCTCGACCATGACCCCGCCCCCCCATCATCAAACCATCATCTCCCAGACCATACAGAACCTCATCACCTCAGGAGATCTCCCACCCACAGCTTCCAACCTCATAGTCCGGGAACCCCGCACTGCACGGTTCTACCCCATTCCCAAGATCCACAAGCCTGACCACCCTGGCCGACCCATTGTCTCAGAGGAGAAAGTGAGGACTGCTCCTGCCTCACTGAACTCATCTCTACCTACCTTGACACTGTCTTATCCCCCCTAGTGTAGGAACTTCCCACAAACGTTCGAGACACCACCCACACCCTCCACCTCCTCCAAGACTTCCGTTTCCCTGGCCCCCAACGCCTCATCTTCACCATGGATATCCAATCCCTCTACACCTCCATCCGCCATGACCAGGCCCTCCGTTTTTTCCTCTCCTGACGTCCTCAACAGTACCCTTCCACCGACACTCTCATTCGTTTGGCCGAGCTGGTCCTCACCCTTAATAATTTCTACTTTGAATCCTCCCACTTTCTCCAGACCAAAGGGGTAGCCATGGGCACATGTATGGGCACCAGCTATGCCTGTCTCTTTGTTGGCTACGTAGAACAGCCGATCTTCCGTAATTACACCGGCACCACTCCCCACCTCTTCCTCCGCTACATTGATGACTGCATTGGCGCCACCTCGTGCTCCCGCGAGGAGGTTGATCAATTCATCAACTTCACCAACACATTCCACCCTGACCTTAAATTTACCTGGACCATTTCTGACACCTCTCTCCCCTTCCTGAACCTCTCCATCTCCATTAATGATGACCAACTTGACACTGACATTTTTTACAAACCCACCGACTACCACAGCTACCTGGATTACACCTCTTCCCACCCTACCTCTTGCAAAAATGCCATCCCGTATTCCCAATTCCTCCGCCTTCGCCGGATCTGCTCCCAGGAGGAAAGATGGTTAAAGGTGGTTAAAGATGCCCTCCAAAGCATCTCGTCTACTTCCCGCTCCTCCGCCCTCAGACCCCACCTCTCCAACTGTAACAAGGACAGAACGCCCCATGTGCTCACCTTCCACCCTACCAACCTTCGCATAAACCAAATTATCTGCCGACATTTCCACCAAAAAGACCCCACCACCAGGGATATATTTCCCTCCCCTCCCCTTTCCACCTTCCGCAAAGACCGTTCCCTCTGTGACTACCTGGTCAGGTCCAAGCACCCCTACAACCCACCCTCCCATCCTGGCACTTTCTCCTGCTACCACAGGAACTGCAAAACCTGCGCCCACACCTCCTCCCTCACTTCCATCCAAGGCCCTAAAGGAGCCTTCCACATCCATCAAAGTTTTACCTGCACATCTACAAATATCATTTATTGTATCCGTTGCTCCCGATGCGGTCTCCTCTACATTGGGGAGACTGGACGCCTCCTAGCAGAGCGCTTTAGGGAACATCTCCGGGACACCCGCCCCAATCAACTATACCGCCCTGTGGCCCAACATTTCAACTCCCCCTCCCACTCTGCCAAGGACATGGACGTCCTGGGCCTCCTTCACCGCCGCTCCCTCACCACCAGACGCCTGGAGGAAGAACGCCTCATCTTCCGCCTTGGAACACTTCAACCCCAGGGCATCAATGTGGACTTCAACAGTTTCCTCATTTCCCCTTCCCCCACCTCACCCTAGTTCCAAACTTCCAGCTCAGCACTGTCTCCATGACTTGTCCTACCTGCCTATCTTCTTTTCCATCTATCCACTCCACCCTCCCGCCCGCCCCGACCTATTACCTTCATCCCCTCCCCCACTGACCTATTGTACTCTATGCTACTCTCTCCCCACCCCCACCCTCCTCTAGCTTATCTCTCCACGCTTCAGGCTCTCTGCCTTTATTCCTGATGAAGAGCTTTTGCCCGAAATGTCGATTTTACTGCTCTTCGGATGTGCTCTTCCAGCACCACTAATCCAGAATCTGGTTTCCAGCATTTGCAGTCATTGTTTTTACCAAGTTCCTTCACTATCGCTGGGTCAACATCCTGGCATTCCCTCCCTAAGTGCATTGTGGGCCAATGCACAGCAGGTGGACTGTAGCGGTTCAAGCAGGCAGCTCATTTCCACCTTCTCAAGGGGCAACTAGGGACCAGCAATAAATGTGGGCCCAGCCAGCAATGCCCACATCCCACAAAATGAATAAACAGAAATAAAAGCTGAGGGGTTGAAGATAGGGCCCTCATTGCACCCTCCCAGTTCCAACCAGAAACATCCCCCCCCCCCCCCATGAAAACCTCCGTGGAAGGGAAATTAGTTTTGTTTTTCTAAAAAATAAGTTATTCATAAAATTTGTGAGCAACACCTTTTCAACTTGAAAATGACAAGATTCACAAAAAATTCAACACATCCCCGGTCAAGGTTAACAGGGCTCTGAAAACAAAAACAAAATGCTGGAAATCTTGTTGAACAGTCATCTAGACTTGAACCGTTAGCTCGCTCTCTCTCTCCATGGATGCTGCCTTACCTGTTATGATCTCCAGCACTTTGTTTTTTTGTTTTCAGTACTGATTCCAGCATCTGCAGTAAGTTGCTCTTAATAAGGTTATCGGGGAAGGTGGGACTGCGGATTTCAGGATACAATCTCATCGGGATCTTGGTGAATGTAGGAGCATAATCGTGAGGCCAAATGGTCTCGGTCTGTTCCTAAAGTGTAATATGGAGGTGTCGGTATTGGACTGGGGTGGACAAGGTCAGGAGTCACATGACACCAGGTTATAGTCCAACAGGTTTACTTGAAATCACAAGCTTTCACTCCAATTTCAAATAAACCAGGTGGATTCTAACCTGGTGTCATGTGACTTCTGACCTTGTTCCTAAAATACAAATAGATAGTGCTGGAGAAACTCAGCAGCATCTGTGGACAGAGAGTCCTTCAGAATCATCTGACTTCTCCCCAGTTCAGATTTTCTTACAGTGTGGAAACAGGCCCTTCAGCCCAACAAGTCCACATTGACCCTCCGAAGAGCAACCCAGACCCATTCCCCTACATTTACCCCTTCACCTAATGCTACGGGCAATTTAGCGTGGCCAATTCACCTAACCAGCACATCTTTGGACTGTGGGAGGAAACCGGAGCACCCGGAGGAAATCCACGCAGACACGGGGAGAATGTGCAAACTCCACACAGAGAGTTGCCCGAGATGGGAATTGAACCCGGGTCTCTGGCGCTGTGAGGCAGCAGTGCTAACCACTGAGTCACTGTGCCGCCCAAACTCAGCAAGTTCATGCCTGAAACGTCGATTTTTCCTGCACCTCGGATGCTGCCTGACCTGCTGTGCTTTTCCGGCAGCACTCTAATCTAGACTCTGATCTCCAACATCTGCAGTACCCACTTTTGCCAAGTTCTGCTGAAGGGTCTCTGGAAAAAAAATCATTCTCTTTCTCTATCCACAGATGCTGCCAGAGTTTCTCCAGCCCTCTCTGCGTGCTTGTTGCAGATTTCTACCTGGCTTTTATTTTGTTTTACTCTTGAGAACACGTTACTCTCGGTGTTTGTAAGTGCCAGGGTAGATAATGGGGAGCACTGGGAGGTTGCAGTGAGACCAGCTCCCCACCCCCATTAAAAGGTCATTGTTGCAGTTGGTCATGTCTCTGATGCCAGTAACTTGAATCCCTTTTCTAGAGTTGCCAGCAGCTTAGAGCCAGAGTCCAGCCTCCAGGTCACCTCCCCCTGCTCCCGGAGCCTGGAATCTTCAAAAGCCGGTGTCCGAGCCCCGGAGCCCCGCACTCCGAGCTACAAAGCCGAGAGCCGGGGCCAGCGGCGGAACTACACCTCTCCGGCTGACAGCGAGGCTTATTACGGCGAGACTGACAGCGACGCGGATTACACCGCAGCGGAGAAGCAGCGGAGGCAGAGGCGGAAATGCCCCGGAGCCGCCCCCCGCCTCAGTGAGCCTCCGGCTAGCTCGGCGGATGAGACCTCGGAGCTCAGCGAGTACGACAGCGCCCCTGAGCCGCCCCTAGGGGCACAGCAAGATCCCAGAGGTGGGCACCTCCCCCTGGACCCTCAGGCCAGCTTCAGCAGGCAGCTCATGTTCCAGCCCAGGAGAGTGGAAGCCAAGGTCAACATCTGGCAGCCCAAGCTGGAGGGGGCAGCCCCGCGGCCCGCGCCCGGCACCGTGGCCGAGACCAGGCTCAGTGCCGGCCAGAACCCTGGCACCGGCTGCCCCTGGCCTGCCCAAGCCAGCGCGGAGGACACCGCCAACCGACACGGCGTCCTGGGCACATCGGAGGCTGACAGCGGGTTCCAGGAGGCACCTGCCCCCACCGCGTCCCCAGAACAGAAGCTGCTGCCCACTCCAAGCCAGCCCAGCCTGAAAGACACACAACTGGTCCCCATGGTGGGGCCCGTGAGCAATCCAGTGGCTGAAATCCTGACCACTACTTACAAAGAGAAGGCCAAACAAGCCAGTAAGTTTCATCGTCTCCAACTCGAGTTGAATTTTTTTTATCAAAAGCTGTTCCTCCGACCTGACTTGATTAGTTCTGTGTGCTGCTATTTAGGAGACCATGAGATCATGGGGATTTAAAGGGTGTGAGTTCACCTCTCAGAAAAGCCTCTCACCAGCCGCGATTTATGACATGGTAGTCAGAGGAATCTCATTGTTAGACTTGACAAGACTTTAAAGGCAGTTGTTCAAATGCAGCAACTGTGATATCTGCATAGGCAGTTGACTGTTTTTGGGCATGTTATATTTTAAAGTTGTCAGAATAAAGCAAAGCTAATAACTAAATTTTGAGACCTGGACTGTTTAGATTTAGAATAAAGTAAGAGAATGTGATGAAGTTTGTACAACACTTCCCAGTGAGATTTGCAGGAAACAAGTTGGAGTTGGAGAGGCAGATTTGGCTTTGAGATGTGTGGAGGCAGGTTGTGAGGTGGAGAGCTGTGAGGGAGGCATTTCTGGGGAGTATCATAAGTGAAGACCCTCAAATGTTTGAAGGGAATGTCAGAGTCAGATGCTCAAACTGGGGATTAAAGCTGAAGAAATTGGCAGCTGGAGCTAGACAAGGTTGTGTAAAGACAGATAAAGCAGAAGTTTTGTTCAACTTTGGTGAACTGCTGACGATAATATTCTATTTAAATGTTCAGTATTTAAAATTAAACGTGCCATAAATCCCATATAAAGGGAAGAGTAGGCTATTTATATTGGTTACTGTTATATTTTACAGCCAGTGTTTCCATCTGTCGCAGCAGAGTTCAGTTTGTCGATCTGAATAGTTATCAGCTTTGGACATTGTTGCCTGTATTATAGAAACAATGATTTCTTGCTTGTCTCTGACATGTTTCAGATAGGAAAAGTATTTCAGTCATTGACTTCTTCGTCAGGGACCTCGTCAATCATCACAAGGTTTATTTTTAAATAAGGTGTTTAAGTAAATCTTTTGAAGGCTGGGGTGAACAAACAGATGTCATAGCCCATCACCACGCCATTTGCTGTGTAGTTGGGTAAAAATAGTCAAACTGACAGAAGTTGTTCTATCTATCTCATTGTCTGCTCGGTGAAGGGATGTAAAAGGCATTAAAGAGCAATTGAGAGCAGTAGAGTTTTGGTCACACTCCAGCTTTTGAGGTTCCAGTCTCTGTATGGAACTGAAAGATATTGATTTGCAACCAAAGGATTTGCAGAATGCAGAGATTTCAAACACAGGAATCAGAAAGGAGTGCCAACAAACATCTCAGTTATGCAGGTATTTGAATCAATGTACATACAGTATATATGTATTTAAAATGCTTATTGTCCAACAGAAATTCTGTAATGAATCAATGTGCATAGAACTAGAATTTATGCGACTGAAATTCATGTCACATCTCTCAATCCGAGATAAGATCTGAATTTCAGCACAACATTATTTAGCTTGACATTTCACATCAGAGATATGAAAAGTTAAATTTATTCTTGCAGAAACTTGACTACTGATGTAGAAATCCGTGAGCTTTGTAAACAGTTTTGTATCCATTTAAAATAATGGGCAGATTGTTTAAATATGGTTAAACAGGCCGCATGTGTTTGCATTTCAGATCAGTATGTAGGATACATACATTAAATCTCTGCATTAAGAGTACAAATATTCACTGTATGGGGGTAGTAATCCTTTATCCAATGCAGCTCGCATGCAAGTAGGTGCGCTCATTACAAGGTAATTAATGCTACCTATAAAATGTAGAATAGGTTCTATCATTGTAAATTTCTTTGGTGCAACTTACTCAGTGAGAATGCAAAAAAGGTATCTGGGTTTTGTTTCAATTTTCCAGATATGTCCCAAGTACAGATTACAGGAGTTAGCAAGACTTTCAATGTGTGGGTTATCCAACGTCTGCAGTGGTGGTGAAATACTGAGGTTTTGTGCACTGGCTGTGAATAGTAAGATTATAATAACGACCCTAATGTTGTTATAAATAAGTTTTTGATTCACTATAGCCAGGACAAACTAAACCCTCTATCTCACTGTTTTATTTTGGTGGCAGAAGTGAACAGATATCGGTCAAAGATAAAATTTCTAAATAGTCTCTGTCTAAACATTTCAACAGTGCCAGTGAATTAGAAAGAAAGTCTCTAGCACAAATATATGGTTCACTTGTCATTCCTTGTGGTTTATTAATACTAATGTTTTAGGATGACTAAACTTGGGATTGCTACAAATGGAAATAAGAAAATCATACTGTTGACAACAGAAGATTAATAGGATTAAGACTTCCTTTACTTTCCATATCACTTCAGATCTTATTAAAAACATAAAGCTGCATTAACGTGTACAGAAAACTTTCAATAACTTTGTACTTATCCACACATTAATCATTAATTAAACACAAAGGTATTTCCCCAGATATGGCAGTACCGAACGAAACAATACATTGTACAATTCACTGAGACTGCTATGTTCCTCTTCCTCAGAGCGAAAAATCAAAGAAAAGATCTGTGTTACACTTTAAAGCAACTATTCCAAAATTTCATCAGTGAATAGCTGGTTTACTGCTGAATGATTTTACCTTGATCAGTTTAGAAGATTAATTACCTTTTCAATTAAAAGCTCCATATCTATTATAGTTTTGTATGATTCAATTTAAACTGGGATAGTTTGTGAAAATTTATATAAATATGCCATATTTGTCAGGTCATCAGCTAGGAGTTCTGTGGCAAATAATCATCACCTGACTCCATAAAGCCTGTTCAGCATTTGTCAGGCACAAGTCAGGTGTGAGATAGAATATTCCCGACTTGCCTGGTTATAGCAGTTCCAACAACATTCAAGAAGCTGACACCATTTAGGATAAAGCAACTTGCTTGATCCACACCCCATCTAACACCTTTAACATTCACTCCATTCACCACTGCCACACAGTGGTAACAGTCTGTACTATCTGTGAAGTGCACTGCAGTAACTCACCAAGGCTCCTTTGTCAGCACCTTCCAAATCAGCGCTTCCCACCATTCAGAAGGACAAGGGCCGCAGATCCACCACTAACAAGTTCCCTTCCAGCTGCACACCATCTTCAGTTGGAACTGTAACGCTGTTCCCTCACAATCACCAGACCATAAGCCTTGAAATCCTTTCCCAATAGCATTGCAAAACTACCTAGATTACATGAATTGGAGTCATTCAATAAAGTAGCTCACCAAGGGTAACGAGGGATCAGCAATAAATGCTAGCCTTGCCAGCAACCTCTATAGCCTTAGAATGAATACAAATAAAAACTAGCCAATTTCTCACTGCAGTTCACCCAACAGGTCAAGATTAAACAAAGTTTTGTAATACAGGATTACAAAAATTGGCTCAAAAATACATCACCAACATTTTAGGTCAAGTACTCTTATTTTAAAGTTCATTATAAATTTCTTAAGCTATATTTCTGAGGCAAACTTGTCCTGAGATAATTCCATCCTCCCTTTAATAGTGCCTCTGAAGCACCTCTGCTGAAAGAAATATCTAATTGCAACCCAATAAAGTTCACATCAGTAGACTTCATTTTAAATAGGGACATTGGAGTTGTATATGCAGAAATTTCCATGCAATCCATGCGAAAGAAAGATTTTGAATTTGATATACAGATGTTCTGCCCCAACAGCTTTCCATCAGACCCCAGTTGCAACATTTCTAAGTGTCACAAAAGGCAACATAAACATAAAACTTGACAATGAATCCCTCAGGCAGAAATAAACTTGCAGTTTCAGTTAGCCAGTATTTAGTCTGCAAGAGGTAAATTTGTTTCTTTACATCACTTTACCAGTGCAGAACTCTTTTGAGAGTTAGGGCTAGGAAAAACACTGGATCCGATCTTTTTTATTTGTTCATGTAAAATGGACGCCGTTGGCTGGGCCATTCCCGAGTCACCCTATAGAAGTGATGGTGAGCTGCCTTCTTGAATCACTGCTGTTCATGGGGTGTAGCTGTCCTATCCTCACCGTAGCTCCAAAATTTCATTTGAGCCATCACAACATCAAATGACATCCTGGCCATTTTCCTTGCTTTGTAACTGGGAGAGATGAGGGCAATATCTCTTTGTTACTTTTTTGTATAATTCACTCCAGCCACTACAGCTAATTTGGTAGCAATAGACCCAATGAGGGATTGGCTTGATCTATCTCACCTACGTCACACAATGTATTTCCTCAAACAAGTGTTAGTGGGGCTGTTAGTGGGGAGGAGAAGGCTGTGAGCAAATTTGATTGAGGTGTCCAGAATCACGAGGGGTCCAGACAAAGTGCACAGGGAAATCCTGTTCCTATTGATGGAAGGGTTGTAAACCAACATGACAAGACAAAAAAGTGATTAGGATCTGGAATGCACTTCCTGAGACTGCTGTGAAGGCTGATTGGTTGGGGGCTTTCAAAGGTTAATCAGATAATCAACAAAAGAAAAAGAATTGCAGAGCTATGGGGAACAGTCAAGAAAATGGAAAACCGAACCACTTTTATGGAGAGTCATCACCCATATGCCAGACTAAATGTGTTGCGGCCATTCTACGATTCATGACAAATGATGTCACTTAGTCATTTGCAATGTATAAAGGGGGCTATGTTTTCTCTTACAATCCTCAGGTTATGGACATTAATTTTTTTTCCAAATGACTGAATGATGATCTGGAGAAGATTCTGGAAGTTAGCTTAGTCAATTGAGAGACATGTATATTTGTACAAGAACTTTAAATAAATTTTTTTTGTGCTGAATACAGGATTAAGTTTCAGACTGATGGAGAATGAGATTCTTTCTTTGTGTACAATGCCGATTATTGAACATTTCTAGTTCGGCTAAGATGAAAGTTAAGACCATAAGTTGGTGTTAATGATAGACAACACCAGCTCCTGCGGTTTGAACCCAGCTTCAGAAGACTACTCTCAATAGTTTATAGGGGTTTATACAATCATGAGAGGTATAGATAAGGTGTCTTTTCCGTAGGGTGGGGGATTTCAAGATTAGGGTGCATATTTTTAGGTTGAGAGGAGAAAGATTTTAAAAAGATGTGGGGCATTTTTTTTTACACAAAATGGTGGTGGGTGAAATGAACTACCAGAGGAAGTGGTGGATTTTATTTTCCTTTTATTCATTTATGGGATGAGGACATCACTGGCTGGACAGCATTTATTGCCCATCTGTAATTGCCCAGAGGGCTGTTAAAATTCAACCGTTATTGCTTTGGGTCTAGAGTCCCATTAAGCCAGACAAGTAAGGATGGCATTGTCTTTCCCTAAAGGACATTAGTGAACTGGATGGGATTTTTCCAAAAATCAACAATGGCTTCATGATCATCATGAAACTCTTAATTCCAGACATTTATTGAATTCATATTCCACCATCCGCCATGGCGGGATTAAAACCCGGGTACCCAGAACATTACCTGGCTCTCTGGTTTAACAGTCCAGCAATAATACCACTGGGCCATTGCCTCCCCCTGGTATAATGATGCTGGTACAATTACAACATTTAAAAGACATTTAGATAATTACATGAATAAGAAATGTTTGCAGGGATATGGGCCAAGCACAGGCAGGTGGGACTAGTTTATTTTGAGATTATGGTCAGCACGGACTGGTTGGACCAAAGAGACTGTTTCTGTGCTGTACAACTCTATGACTCTGTAGGTGTCAAAATCTCTAGCCATCAGGACATCTCCGAGCACTTTGCAGATATTTTTGATGTATAGTCAGTGTTATACAGTAGGAAATACACCATTAATTTGTGCACAGTAAGCTCCCACAAACAACAATAATAAAGACCAAATCATCCATATTCATGAAGTTGATTATGCATCAATGTTCATCAGGACACTAGGGACAACTTCTTTGACAGCTCTTCTTTGAATTAGTGTCATGTGATCATTTGTATCCATCTTAGAGAGAAGATGGCTCCTCAGTTTGACATTTCATCTGAAAAACAGAATCTCTGACAGTGCAGCAGTCCCTCATTACTCCACTGTAGTGTCAGCCTTGGAATTCTGTTCTCAAGTCTCTGAAACAATACTTGAACCCAGAACCTGCAGACTCAGAGATCAGAGTGTTAGCTCTGAATTCCATGTCAGCAATGGCACTATGAACCAGTATCAAAGGAGTCTTGATTCTTTATCAAGGTTTGCTCTGTTTCCCTCTTGTGTTAATTCTCCAAAGGCCAAAGCTTGTTGCAACCCTCTGTGTTCCTTTCATCACCATTCTGGAAAGAGCCTGTCTCCCACAAGCGGATGGTGCATTAGTTTGCAGCTTCCTACTATTTCGAGTGTTTAAAATACATTTGATTCATTCACCCAGTTCTGAGTAGATGAGTTCCATAGTGTTTCTGTAGTTCTCAAAATAACCTCTGAGCCACAAAACAATTTTTTTCTGATGCAGCAAAACATCAACAGTGACTTTGGGATTTGCAGTTGTTTTGAACAAGGCAGGGTAAGGAAAATTCATGCTGGTAGTTAGGGATTTCTTTGTTTATCTTTCAGTTTAGAACACCTAATTCTCTTGTGTTGAAAATAAGGCTGTACCTTCAGAATATGTTTGTTCCTGTTTTGTTTGAACAAGTAATAATTTGTGACAGTTTTTTCTGTTTGAACTTCAGAGCTTCATCGCAGTGAGAGTATGCAGGAAAAGCAAGTGAAAGAAGCCAGGACAAAATGCAAGACCATCGCATCTCTGCTTACCTCTGCGCCCAATCCTCACTCAAAGGGAGTACTTATGTTTAAGAAACGTCGACAAAGAGCAAAAAAATACACCCTGGTTAGTTATGGAAGTGTGGACGAGGAAAAGCAGAATATTGATGAGGATGGAGAATTGCTGCCGACTAGTGAGTCTGAGTTTGATGAAGAGGCATTTTCTGATGCAAAAAGCTTAACGAATCAGTCAACAGGATCAGATTGGGATGGTTCTTACCTGGACATGGAAAAGTCCAAATCTGAGTCCCAGGGTTTAACTGAAACCAAGGGGAAGGGTGTGATGCTATTTGAACACCAGAGACAACGAGCAGGGGAATATATGGTGGAGGAGTCTCCTAATCAGAGGCAACACAGTCTCCAAATGAAACCAAACTCAGAGGCCGAAATGAGGAATTACAATCTGATGAATGGAGAGAGTACCTGGCCCAGCAATTCAAATGCATGCAGTGGAACACCTACCTCTGAAACTTTAAAAAACTATGCAGAAATGAACCTTTCTGCTGCAGAGTCCTCATTACAGGTGAGGAGACCCAAAGAACAGCATCATACACAGCACTTTTCACCAGGTACCTCCTTCCTATCCAGCGTAACAAATAGGACTGCGAGGCCATTCACTCCAGGATTTCAGCAAAGCCGAGCAGCACCAACGTATTCTGTCTCTGCCCCAATTTTATTCAGGAAAAGTGCAGTTCCTGCGATGTCTTGGGATCAAGATACCGGGCAAAACAAACACGCAATGCCTTTCACACCGCCATCAGAGTTAGTCTCTTCACCAACTGTGAATCCTAAAACCCAACCTGTGACAGCAAAGGAAACTGGAGCCCCGAAAAGAATGGCTCTTCCTTATTCACCAGGGCCTATGGTGATGACATCATCAGCAGTCACATCACCACCACCTGCTGTGACATCACCACCACCACAATCTGTGATGCCACCACCCGCGACCATGATGTCACCACCTCCAGCCGTGATGTCACCACCAAATGTGACATCACCACCCCCACCCTTGACATCAGCACCCCCAATTGTGATGTCACCACCTCCGGCCATGATGTCACAGCCCCACGTGACATCACCGCCTCTCACCATGATGTCACCACCACCTACAGCAGTACCATCTTCACTGCCATCTTCACCACCCCAGGCTGCAGTCACCAGCACTGCGAACATCCAACTTTCTTCGGCATTGTCCCCACAGAAGGAGAATGAGCCCAATGCTGCTATTAATGCAAACTTCCAGGCTCCCTCCATTGGTGGTACCTCATCAACAGTTTGGCCAACCAATCCACAATCAGAGAATCTGGCTACTAGAGAGCAAAGAATTGCAGTCCCTGCCTCTAAAACTGGCATCTTGCAGGAAGCTCGGAGGAGAAGCACAAGGAAGCCAATGTTTACAAAGACCGAACAGATAAAACCTTCACCAAACCCCGAACTTCTTTCTTTGGTTCAAAACTTAGATGAAAAGAAACCAGATCATTCAGGGGCTGGATTTGAGTCAGGCCCTGAAGAAGACTTTCTGAGTCTTGGTGCTGAAGCATCAAATTTTATGCAGTCCCAGGTGCGTAGGCAAAAGGTCCCCCCTCCTGTTGCACCAAAACCTTCCTTAAAGCCCCAGTTAACAGGCAATGGTTCTCCACTTGTGAATGGAAATCCTACACCTGGGTCACTCCAATCGAAAGGAAAGGGGGCTGAACTCTTTGCTAAGCGGCAAAGCCGTATGGATAAGTTTATTGTGGAGTCGGTTCCTAATTACACTTCACAGGCAAGAGGGCCATCTCCCACTCCTTCACTTCCCTCTACATGGAAATATTCTCCGAATATCCGGGCCCCACCTCCTATTGGCTACAACCCCATGCATTCCCCATCATATCCACCAGCAGCTAGCAGATCACATGGAGCAATATCAACCACCAAGCCTGAAAGAAAGTGGAAACCAGCAGGGAACCAAAAGGTAGGAATACAAGCCATTGATTTCATGAGACATCAGCCTTATCAATTAAACCCAGCCATGTTCAGCTTTGATGAATCCAAAATAGGGACACCAAGCTTACCAAGAAATGCTCCATTGAGACAAACTGGTCAACAATCCTTCATCTCAACAAAACAGGTTCCTGTGAAGACGACGAGAGCCTGTGAGATTCGTCGTTTCTCAACACCATTGCCTACTGTTACTCCCACAGTTATTGCCCCAAGATCAGCCACAACACTTGCTGAGCCAGTTTGGATGTCCACCCCTCCTTCCCCACCACCAACACCAGTCAAAATATCCAGTTTCAATATACCAGCTCCTCAAACCTCCAAACTAAACACAAAGGCAGCAGAAGGAAGGCAGCAAGTAACCTATGAAACTTCAGTGCTTAATTTGTCATCTAAGGAAGACATTCAAATCCCAAAGAAAACAACACATCATGCCCCAAGGCCGAGGTTCTCAGCTGTAAGAGGTGGAATGAGTTCTCACACATGGAGACCTGGGTCATTCTAGAAATAAAATATGTTTACAGTTATCATGATTCTGAGTGACAGTCAAAAGACTCTTTCACATCAACAGGTCTTGCATCTCAAAATGGAAGGAATTACTCGTATTTATGTAGCACTATTCATGACCCAGGCTGCCTCAAAGTGCCTTTTCACCAATGAAATAATTTTCAAATTAGAGTCACTGTTGCAACAGAGGAGACGCTGCAGCCAATCTGCACGGTTAACTTCCACAAACAGCAATGAAATAAATGGTCAGATCGTCTGTTTTTGATGTTGGTTGAGGGACATACTTAGTTCAAACACCAGCTCTAATTCTCTGCTCTTTTACATCCCCTTGAGGGGGTTTGTTTTATCGCCTTATCTGAAAGACAGTGCCTGTAGTCTACATGGATTCAGTTCTCAACTCATGACACAAGTTTGTGTCAAAGATGCAACTTGCTGAGCTACAGCTGACCCCAAGGAAACACTACTGTACATTTGAGTACTTTAACTCATCAACATAAAGCCATGCAAAGAGATTAACTACATGCTGCTGAGTCAGGGAGAAAAATGGCTTGTAATTTGCACATTGTTTTTGGATAATATGGAGCATCGTGCTTCTCTTTTTTAAAAGCATCAGCGTGAATTAATATTACACTGAGGTCCCAGTGCATTGTCATTATTTAGTAGATCTTTCCATAGATTTCTGATCAATAAACCATGACCATCTAAAGTTGAACAGACTTGATCATGAGCTCAAGGCAATGATATCATCCTGAGTACATCATGGAATCCATCTCCCTCTTTTACTATTGGCAGGATTTCTACCTAACACCGCAGCATTGCTATATTTTTGAAGGATCCTCATTAAAAACAGGTGCAGTGCCTTATTCTATTGTGTGACATATTAAGTATGTTTTGGAGGAATCCTTGAATTTGAATTGGCTAATGACAGTTACCATGAGGATCAGCTCACATAAAGATGTTCCAATATATCAGTTATAAACTGTCACACTAATAATTCTAAGCATCCCATCAATAGCTTTGGATCATTACTGTCATATAGTATGCTGTAGTGGTGACAATCATTTGGTGAAAAAGTATCAGAGGAGAAACTCCTGGAGACTCCTGGGAATAAAATAATGATAGAATTGAGTAACTGGAGATGCTGGGATGTATCTACTGTAAGGCAAAGACCTACATTATTCCAAGTATTATCTCAATGTATTGTCCATTTAGGCTCCTGTTTCCAATGTTTAATATTTCACATCAGCAGCCAAAGTAGGAAAAATGACTGCATTGACAATGATATGACATCTCCAAATGACAGTGTTGAGCCTGTACTTATTAATTGTGCTCATGATGTTTAGTACCAACTGCTACAATATTTTAACACATGCACGGGATGTCCAATGCAGGCACCTTTTGATGCTGTCTAATTGGAGCAAAGACCACCATTGGACTCTGAGCCATCTGACCAGATGTAACACCAAGCTGAACGACAGTGCAGCACAACTCATCAATTCCACTGTGTCAAACAATAGGAGTCACTTCATTGTGTGAAACGTTTTGAGGCATTTCAGTAGGGAAAATGCTAGATTCATACAAGTGTGCTATTCATTAAAACCAAATGATTTGTCCTGAATTATCTTCAGGAGTGGCTTTAGCTTTGTTAAATACTGAATATGAACTGCAGATCTCGTTAGAGGAAAACAAACTCGCTCTTGAAATAAACTGCTTTCTGAGAGAATATGACAGGAGTGTGAATATGAAATATTCTTGACTGACAAAAATGAATGCTTGTGTACCTTCCATATTCCTTGTATTAATTATTGAGATTAACAAGAAAAATGTGGATAGAATGGCAGGCAATCAGTGACACTGGACAGAAATGATAGAGGATTGACACGAAATGTTGGAAAGATTGGGTCAGATGCGATGTTGTTTCTGTATGTGCTGAAGGAAGCAGAGTAAATGGAGTCTGAGAAGATTCAATGATCTGTGCTGGTTTGAGCTAATAAGTCTAATATTGCAAGGGTAATTAATTTGCAATATTTTCTTCACAATATGGTTATGACTTACTGACCAATCACTGAGCTCCTGAAGAACTTGTAACATTCAGTAGTGAAAATCTTGACTTTTATTTGGCATTTCAAGAAAGCACCCAAGTGCCTTAATAATTAATGTTGCCAAAGTATGAGTTCATCTGCTTTAGAAAAATATTTAGGTTTTGGAATGGAAAGTTTCAGTTTGGTTTGTAATATTGATCCAAACTGAAGAGTTGATTTTTTTTTGCAGTGTGAAATTGCTGAAGTTTGTAAACCCTACCTCTCACATAATTTCATCTTTTCATCACCACAATCGTGTATTTAGCTTTGTAGAAACAGCACTCAGGAGACTGACATTAACATTTTCAAACAAAATTATGCTACTTGCCCACTTTGCACATTTGACTGTGCATAAAACCCTTAACAGTGATAATTGTACCAAACTACCAAGTAATTCTAATTCAATCTATGACTCTGTAAGATGCAGCAAATCCAAAATAAAAGCAGAAATTACTGTAAATGCTTCACAATCAAGAGTGTGGTGCTGGAAAAGCACAGCTGGTCAGGCAGCATCCGAGGAGCAGAAGAATCAATGTTTCGGGAATAGGCCCTTCATCAGGAATTCTCCTGCTCCTTGGATGCTGCCTGACCTGCTGTGCTTTTCCAGCACCACACTTGTAACTCTGATCTCAGCATCTGCAGTTCTCACTTTCTCCTTGTAAATACTTCACAGGTCAGGCAGAATCTGTAGTGAGAGGTTAGGACTCCTGCAGCAAGTAATTTACCTCCTAATTCCCCACAGCCTGTCCACAATCTACAAGTCAGTGGGGATTACTCCCATTTGCCTGTATAACAGCAGCTCTGATAACACGCGAAGTTCGACATCATTCAGGACAAAGTAAAGTACTTGCTTGGCACTACATCTATAAACATTCACTTCCTCTGTCACAGACACTCAGTAACAGTATGTACCATCTTCAAGATGCACTGCAGAATTTCATGAAGGCTCCTTTGACAACAACTTCCAAACTCATGACTGCCATAATTGAGAAGGACAAGGGCAGCAGATAAATTTGATGGCATGGTAGCTCAGTGGTTAGCACTGCTGCCTCATAGGGACCTGGGTTTGATTCCAGCCTCAGGCAACTGTGTGGAGTTTGCACATTCTCTCCGTATCTGCGTGGCTGTTCCTTCAGTGCTGGGTCAAAATCCAGGAAGTGACCCCCTAACAGCACTGTGGGTTTCCTCCCACAGTCCAAAGATGTGCAGGTTAGGGTGGATTGGCCATAGTAAATTGTCTGTAGTGTCCAGGGGTGCGCAGCTAGGTGGATTAGCCAGGGGAAATGCAGGTTTACAGGAATAGGGTAGGGTCTGGGTGGAAGTCAGTGGATCTATTGGGCTAAATGGCCTACTTTCACACCGTAAGGATTCCATGAAATTGGAACACCTTCACTTGCATGTTCTCTTCCAGTTACTGTCTTGACTTTGAAATAAGCTGTTCCTTCAGTGTTGATGGGTCAAAATCCAGGAAGTGACTCCGTAACAGCACTGTGGGTTTACCTTCAGCACATAGATTCAGCAGTTCAGGGGCAACTGGAGATGGGCATTAAATGCTGGCTTGGCCAGCAAAGCCCATGTCCCAGCAGTGAATAAAAACAAATATTTCAGGATTGTGCCTGTATTTTTCAAATAGATATTGAGATGAAGGTCCATTGATGTGAGATCTTAATTTGGTTTCTCTCTCCACAGATGCTAACTTTTCTGCTTTTAAAAGAAATAATGCTTATCAAGCAAAGACCCCTTTGCAGCCAGTGAGGCTGTGGAGAACTGTGCCCTGAGAGTTACAGATTGCTAGTGAAAGGAATAACATACTTCTCATAGGTTTTAGGACAAGTGAGACCAGTGTTGTTGCAGTAAAGAAAGCAATGCAGCTTTGCTCTTTACAGATAGGAGATAGATCTGCTTTGATTCTCATAGATGTGACATTGCTTTTTTGACAACTATATACGTTTATAAGATTTTTAATGTTTAAACTGTTGTGTATGTTAAAGTGCTATGTATGCTGATGTAAAATAATAAAATGTGATTAATTGATACAACTTGTGAGCTGCTTAGAGAGTAAAATGTGGTGAGCAGATATACAGAGGGGGACACAACCACCTCTCCAGGACAGACTGAAAGATGGGAGTCAACGTGAATCACTTGACATCTGTTGGAAGAAGTAGGATTAATGCCTGCTGAGAGGCATTACCCTATTCAGAGACTAATTCACAATGAATTTCTGCACTGCACAAAGTCATCTCCCACTAATGGTCTCTGGGATTCTCTGCAGATTAAAGCCTAGGATGCTGCTGTCAGCGTTTCCAGGGAGAAAATCCATTTGGTTCCTAAGTTATCAAGAGCTTGTTTCCTTCTCTTTTAATAGTATAGTTATTCCTATGAAAGATGGGAAAGACTGTCAAGGTATTTGGAATTGTGAGGTCATGTGATGAAAATTGGCAATCCTGTCCAACAGCCTTCTTTAAAGTCATGTTATCTTTACTCCTGAGATGTGGGAACCTCTGGAAGTCACAATTTGCTGTGACTTACCTTGAGAAGATGGTAGTAAGTCTTCACAATGCACTTTAGCAGGTTGGATCCAATTTGGTGGTTTGTTCAGTCACTGAAGAGGGCAGTTAAGAGTCAATAATGTTTATGGGGGACTGGAGTTACATATAGGCCACTGTTTGTTTTAAAAACCCATCTGATGGCCACTTTTGCTGAGACCATTGTGAATTACCTGAATTGTTTTCACACTGAATTCAAACTCTCAAGTTGTCCTGGTAAGTTTGAAGTTTGCGTTATCTGGATTATAGGTCTTGTACACATATCACCACTACACATTACAGTGCCATCAATCAGGTGAGAGTGCAAGGGAGCCCCTGACAGACATAATAGATGGAGTCAGGATGCAGCTCACTGCTTTTAATGACTTGTTCTGTTTCTCTTAGTTAGTGTTGCTGGCTATGTGGTATCTGGGAGCCCTGTTCACGGTTCTCTGAACAGCAGCCTGAGAGAAGGGAGGAATGCTGGAGGAATGACATGCAACACTCCCATCATCTCCAAGCAACTGGCACTATTCCTTTTGGCCTGGAGGCAAAGCAAAGGCAGAGATAAACCAGAGGCAGAATAAAATAGAAAATATGAGACTTACGTTCAAAGTACACAGGCTTATCAACTGGGTAGCTGTAACCAAAGCTCTGATATCCTCTAGCTGATCACTAAGATGGTTAGGCAGGTAATTCTGATTCTTGGCAACCTGAGCTGTGCACCGAGAGTGTCATTTGAACTGACTTTCCCAGTTGACTGATATTTTTATATCCCTCATTTGTACTGATACTGCCATGTGACACTGCAGCATGTGACAGCACATCTTTCACGTTATGAGAGCAGCATAATTCATTGCCCTGCGATCAGTCACATACGTCACCAATGAGAGAAAATCAACACTTCAATGGAGATAAAAAGAACACAAGCCAGAACTGGAGCATGACGGTGGATGGCAACAGAAGAGGGTGTGGAATATGAAGAATAAATATATTATTTTTCAGAAATATACAATTAAAATCTGCTATATTTCTGTTCAGTGAGAAGATACAAGTTCACTGTAGCCAAGAGTAAGTAAGACTTTAAACCTTGGTTGAAGCTCAACTTGGATAAAATGGTCTGCAGCCAAAGTGATGAAGAAGTACCAGGAGTTTCCCTTCCTTGTAAGTGGCTCAAGACCATTGATTCTTACAGTACATCATGACTGGGCTATCCAATTGGTCCCATTCCTTTCACCTTTTCCTCAAAGCTCTAGTCATTAAACATAGTTTGTCCTTATTCCATAAAGACTCTCATGATTCTGAACCTCCACTCAATCTCCCCTTAACTTGGTCTTTCTCTGTCCTTCATCCCTGACACTGTCCTAGTGATTCCCCTTGGCATCATCTTCACAGCTTTGAAATTCTTCCTAGCATGGTCTGGCCAGAATTAGCACCATATCCCTCAGATTGTTGTGGAAGGATAATCAAAGTTAGAAATACAAAGGAATCCAGCCAGTGACACCTGGGGTTTATATGTAACTCAGCAGGATGTTCTATGATGTTGCTTGTGATAAACTGGAGAGTACAATAATCCATAAACCAACTGAACCCAGCCATGTCTACACATGTGGACTGGATGGTAGAAAGATGATAATTGGGATAGAAAGATGGAGAGAGTGTGGTTTAATGAAAAATATCATGGCAGCAGGTGCCAAATTGTGATGATAATACAAATACAGCAAGTAATTATAATTCATAGCATAATTATAGACAACTGTTAACATAAAACTAAAACATTTATTCGTAACAAAATCACATGATTGTGAATGTTTAAGAACATAAATAAAGGTACTCTGATACAAAATTGCCACCACCCAATTCCTCTCAATTCCTCGTCCTATGGGCAATGAGGATAAGTGTTTTGCACTGACTGCATGCCTCCGCCACTTCAGAGGTTGAATAACTTGACATAGAGTTTTAAAAGTAGCTGACTGCCTCCTCATTGCAAACGTCTAATTGCAACATAATTTTGGAAATTTGAAAAGGTTGTAAGACTGTGATACAGGACATGTGACAGTGATTGTATTCCTGTCTCAGCACACTCTGAAAATAGAGAAATTGATCTAAAAACTCTATGGGCTCTTTAAGAGCAGGAATGCACATTAAGTATCAAAGTTAGTGAAACAATTCAAATGCTATTATTTGAAAAATTAAGAAAAAAAGTATCAAACATATACAGTCAAACAGCACAGAAACAGGCCTTTCAGTTTACCAGTCCATGCTGACCATAATCACAAACTAAACTATTGTCACCACCATGTACTTATCTAAATATCTTTTAAACATTGTAACTATATCCACATCCACCACTTCCTCTGGAAGTTCATTCCACACACGAACCACTCTCTATGTAAAGAAAATGGCCCCAAAGTCTTATTGAAATCTTTCTTCTATCACATTAAAACATGGCCCCAAGTCTTGAAATCCCCAATCCTATGGAAAAGACACTTGCCATTCACCTCATCTGTATCCCTAATGATTTTATAAACCTCTATGAGGTCATCCCTCGACCTTCTAGTCTCCAGGTGAAAAGGTCCCAGCCTCTTCTTATAACTCAAATCCTCCAGCAACATCCAGGTAAATCTCTTCTGAACCTTCTCCGATTTAATAATATCCTTCCTATAATAGCGTGACCAGAACTGGACAAAGCATTCTAGAAGAGACCCCACCAACATCTTATACAATCTCAGCATAATGTCCTAATTCCTATTCTCAAAGGTCTGAGCAATGAAGGCAAGTGTGCTAACCACCTTATTAATCATCCTATATATCAACAACTCTATTACTCTATCAACAAACACATTGACTTGGACCCCATTTACCACCCCCGGAGAAAAATAACAGGAAATGACATCACGACAGGAAATGACACCACCAACCTAAAGAAACCGAAACACATAAATAGAAAGCAGGAATCATCAGCAGTGCATTGTCCCGAGGCTAACTGAAGATGTTACCTAGTATGTTAACGAAATGAACCTACCAGCTCAGTGAGCAAACCTACATCCAGAAGCTAATACTATATATATGTGACTTCAAAGAATTATGTACCTGAACACCTTGGTCTCTCTTCAACAACACTATGCAGGACCCTACCTTTAACTGTATAAGTCCTGCCCTTGTTGTTTTACCAAAATGCAATACCTCACATTTATCCAAATTAAGCTCCATCTGTTACTTGTCCATCCATTGACCCAACTGATAAAGATGTCTTTGTAATCTTAGATAACCTTCTTCACCCTCCACTGTACCACCAATTTTGGTGTCATCTGCAAACTTATTAACCATGCCTTCTATATTTTCAATTCCTGCATTTGAAGAGCCTTTCACGTGAGTTATAATCAATTGTGTAGGTCCCCGCCCAAGAACTAAAAGTGGGAACCCATATTTGTTAACCATAATGTCTGTGTCTACCAGATTTCCAAGGGCAATTCCCTTACGGAGTATCAAAGCAAAAAGGCCAGTAGAGGATTTAGTAGCTTTCTTCACACAATATAGGCAACTTAGAGATATTCAGTCAGACCAAGGGTCAAATTTTACTACTAGGCTGTTAAGGAGGTTATGGATAGCTTAGGTATACAGCACTTTAAATCCAGTGCATATCGTCCTGAATCCCAGGGAGCTTTAGAAAGGTGGCATCAGACCTTGAAGACCATATTGAGAGCATACTGTCAGGATTACCTGAATGATTGGGATAAAGGTATCCCATTCATATTCTTTGCCATTAGAGATGTCCAAATTAATCTACTCAGTTTACTCCCTTTGAGTTAATATTTGGTCATGAAGTGATAGGTCCTTCGAAATTAATTAAAGAAAAGTTGACAGGACCAAGGTTGGAGATCTCACACTTAGGTTATGTATCGGAAGTGAGAGAGAGATTAAATCGAGCAGCTAAGTTAGCTAAACAGCTCCTAAAATGGGCACAGTATGGAATGAAACAGGTGGCAGATAAAAGCTCTGAGACTCTGATGGTTTCCCGAGGGGATGATGTGTTTGTACTGTTACCAGTGATAGGAGATCCCTTCAAAACCAGGTTTAGTGATCCCTATCAAACTGAGAAAAAGTTGAGTCAGGTGAACTATCTCAAAGATGCCAGATAGGAAAAAAAGGTATCGGGTATGTCATGTGGACATGTTGAAACTGTATTATTCTAGAGAGAAAGAACAGGAGAAACAAGTGATAGTTACTACCCTGCAGAGTGAGGAGTCAAATCCAGATGATGTGGATTTTCATGTGCCTCAAAATAAATTTAAAAAATGAAGAAGTCCTTGAGGAGTAGGTTAGGTGAGTAAACTTTTTGTCTCAGGAACATAGAATGCAGTTGAAATATTTGTTACTGCAGTGCAAGGACATATGTAAGAATCAGATGGGAGGACTAATGCTATTGTCCATGAAGTAGATGTAGGGAACATTGGTCCAATAAAACAACATCCCTATCGGCTTAATCCTTTCAAAGCCAGACAGGTCCAGATGGAGGTGGAGGCCTTGCTCGACAAGGACATCATCGAACTAAGCCACAGTGAGTGGAGTTCACTGATCGTCTTAGTTCTCAAACCGGATGAAACTCAATGATTCTGTGTGGATTATCAGAAGGACCATGCCAATACAGAATCGGACTCCTTTCCAATTCCTAGATTGGAGGACTGTATCAAGAAAGTCAGACAAGCCAGTTACATCACCAAGTTGGACTTAATGTGTAGTTACCTAATGTGCAGGTACCTTTATCAGAGATGGCAAAAGAAATTTCTGTGTTTGAAACCCCAAATGGGCTCTATCAGTTTAAAGTGATGCCCTTTGGAAAGAAGAATGTAACCACCACATTCCAAAGACTCATGAACAGAGTTGTGGCTGAGTTAACAAACTGTGCAGTCTATTTGGATGATATAGTGATCTTTAGTAAGTCCTGGAAAGATCACATGACAGTTGGCAGAGCTCTTTGAACGAGTACGAGAAGCAAAACTGGTGATAAACTTAAATAAAATGGAATTCACAAAAGCAGAGGTGACGTTAGAACATAGAACATAGAACAATACAGCACAGAACAGGCCCTTCAGCCCACGATGTTGTGCCGAACATTTGTCCTAGCTTAAGCACCCATCCATGTACCTATCCAATTGCCGCTTAAAGGTCACCAAAGATTCTGACTCTACCACTCCCACAGGCAGCGCATTCCATGCCCCCACCACTCTCTGGGTAAAGAACCCACCCCTGACATCTCCCCTATTCCACCCTTCACCTTAAATTTATGTCCCCTTGTAACACTCTGTTGTACCCGGGGAAAAAGTTTCTGACTGTCTACTCTATCTATTCCTCTGATCATCTTATATAAACCTCTATCAAGTCACCCCTCATCCTTCGCCGTTCCAACGAGAAAAGGCCTAGCACTCTCAACCTATCCTCGTACGACCTATTCTCCATTCCAGGCAACATCCTGGTAAATCTTCTCTGCACCCTCTCCAAAGCTTCCACGTCTTTCCTAAAGTGAGGCGACCAGAACTGCACACAGTACTCCAAATGTGGCCTACCAAAGTCCTGTACAGTTGCAACATCACTTCACGACTCTTGAATTCAATCCCTCTGCTAATGAACGCTAATAGGCCTTCTTACAAGCTCTATCCACCTGAGTGGCAACTTTCAAAGACCTATGAACATAGACCCCAAGATCCCTCTGTTCCTCCACCTCACTAAGAACCCTACCATTAACCCTGTATTCCGCATTCTTATTTGTCTTTCCAAAAAGGACAACCTCACACTTGGCAGGGTTGAACTCCATCTGCCACTCCTCAGCCCAGCTCTGCATCATATCTAAGTCCCTTTGCAGCCGACAACAGCCCTCCTCATTATCCACAACTCCACCAATCTTCGTATCATCTGCAAATTTACTGACCCACCCTTCGACTCCCTCATCCAAGTCATTAATAAAAATTACAAACAGCAGAGGACCCAGAACTGATCCCTGCGGAACTCCACTTGTAACTGGGCTCCAGGCTGAATATTTACCAGCTACCACCACTCTCTGACTTTGACCGGTTAGCCAGTTTTCTATCCAACTGGCCAAATTTCCCTCTATCCCATGCCTCCTGACTTTCCGCATAAGCCTACCATGGGGAACCTTATCAAGTGCCTTACTAAAATCCATGTATACTACATCCACTGCTCTACCCTCATCCAAATGCTTGGTCACCTCCTCAAAGAATTCAATAAGACTTGTAAGGCAAGACCTACCCCTCACAAATCCGTGCTGGCTGTCCCTAATTAAGCAGTGTCTTTCCAGATACTCATAAATCCTATCCCTCAGTACCCTTTCCATTACTTTGCCTACCACCGAAGTAAGACTAACTGGCCTGTAATTCCCGGGGTTATCCCTATTCCCTTTTTTGAACAGGGGCACAACATTCGCCACTCTCCAGTCCCCTGGTACCACCCCCGTTGACAGTGAAGACGAAAAGATCATTGCCAACGGTACTGCAATTTTCTCTCTTGCTTCCCACATAATCCTAGGATATATCCCGTCAGGCCCGGGGGACTTATCTATCCTCAAGTTGTTCAAAATGTCCAACACATCTTCCTTCTTAACAAGTATCTCCTCTAGCTTACCAGTCCGTTTCACACTCTCCTCTTCAACAATACGGTCTCTCTCGTTCGTAAATACTGAAGAAAAGTACTCATTCAAGACCTCTCCTATCTCTTCCGACTCAATACACAGTCTCCCACTACTGTCCTTGATCGGACCTACTCTCATTCTCATCATTCTCATGTTTCTCACATACGCATAAAATGCCTTTGGGTTATCCTTGATCCTATCCGCCAAAGATTTTTCATGCCCTCTCTTAGCTCTGCTAATCCCTTTCTTCAGGTCCCTTCTGGCTATCCTGTATCCCTCCACTGCTCTGTCTGAACCCTGTTTCCTCAACCTTATGTAAGCCTCCTTCTTCCTCTTTACAAGACATTCAACCTCCCTCGTCAACCAAGGTTCCCTCACACGACTATTTCTTTCCTGCCTGACAGGTACATACATATCAAGGACACGTCGTATCTGTTCCTTGAAAAAGTTCCACATTTCCACGACATCCTTCCCCGACAGCCTATGCTCCCAACTTATGCTCCTCAGATCCTGTCTTACAGCATCGTAATTACCCTTCCCCCAATTGTAAAACCTACCCTGTTGCACGCACCTATCTCTCTCCATAACCAAGGTGAAAGTCACAGAATTGTGGTCACCATCACCAAAATGTTCACCCACTAACAAGCCCATCACTTGTCCCGGTTCATTACCGAGTACCAAATCCATTATGGCCTCCCCTCTGGTCGGACAATCTACATACTGAGTTAGAAAAGCTTCCTGGACACACTGCACAAACACCGCCCTATCCAATCTAATTGATCTAAAGAGCTTCCAATCAATATTTGGGAAGTTGAAATCGCCCATGACTACTACCCTGTGGCTTCTGCACCTTTCCAAAATCTGTTTCCCAATCTGTTTCTCCACATCTCTGCTGCTATTGGGGGGCCTATAGTAAACACCCAACAAGGTGACTGCACCTTTCCTATTTCTGACTTCAGCCCATACTACCTCCAAAGGCAGATCCCCCTCTGCAGCCGTTATACCATTTCTAATTAGCAATGCCACCCCCTCTCCTTTTTTACCACCCTCCCTAATCTTACTGAAACATCTGTAACCAGGAACCTCCAACAACCATTCCTGTCCCTCTTCTATCCACGTTTCCGTGATGGCCACAACATCGTAGTCCCAGGTACTGATCCACGCCTTAAGTTCACCCACCTTATTTCTGATACTCCTTGCGTTGAATCCATCTCTGTGTCCGCAAGTATTCCCTGTCAGTGCTACCTTCTTCACAGCCTCCCTACATTCTTGGACATCCTGACAAACAGCTAGCCTACTTGCTGGACTACAAGTCCGGATCCCATCCCCCTGCCAAATTAGTTTAAACCCCCCCCCCGAAGAGTGCTAGCAAACCTACCCCCCAGGATATTGGTGCCCTTCTGGTTCAGGTGCAACCCGTCCTGCTTGTACAGGTCCCACCTTCCCCAGAATGCAGTCCAATTGTCCAAATACCTGAAGCCCTCCCTCCTACACCATCCTTGCAGCCACGTGTTCAACTGCACTCTCTCCCTATTCCTTGCCTCACTGTCACATGGCACCGGCAACAACCCAGAGATGACGACTCTGTCTGTCCTAGCTTTTAGCTTCCAGCCTAACTCCCTGAGCTCTTGAATGACCTCCCCACCCCTCTTCCTACCTGTGTCGTTGGTGCCAACGTGCACCACAACTTCTGGCCGCACACCCTCCCCCTTAAGGATTCTGAAGACACGGTCCGAGACGTCTCGGACCCTGGCACCCGGGAGGCAACAAACCATCCGAGAGTCTCGCCCATGTCCACAGAACCGCCTGTCCGTCCGTCTAACTAGAGAGTCTCCTATAACTAGCGCTCTCCTCCTCTCCCCCTTTCCCTTCTGAGTCTCAGAGCCAGACCTCGCGCCACAGACCCGATCACTGCAGCTTACCCCTGCTAGGCCGTCCCCCCCAACAGTATCCAAAGCGGTATACTTATTGTTTAGGGGAATGACTACAGGGGATCCCTGTACTGCCTGCTTCCTCCCCTTCCCACCTCTAACTGTTATCCAGCTACCTCTGTTCTCTGGCGTAGCTATGTCCCTGTAGCTTCTATCTATCACCCTCTCAGCCTCTCGAATAATCCTCAGTTCATCCAACTCCAGTTCCAGTTCCCTAACTCGTTCTGTGAGGAGCAGGATCTGACTGCATTTCCTGCAGATGAAGTCGGCAGGAGTATCGGTGGTCACCCCTACCTCAAACATCCTGCAGGAGGAACATTCCACTGCCTGCGCTGCCATTACTCTACACCACGTCTCCAAAACAAGAACACTGAGTAGCTTACCTGTGGACTTTAAAATTAGGTTAGAGGAGGAGGATGGGAGGGAGGCCTGGGGTCTAGAACACTATGTAGGGCCTGGGGTCTAGAACACACCCACTCAAATATCAATCACTTACCTTCCCGACCAGCTCTGCGCTCCAACCTCACTTCCGCCCACGTTCTTGGGATATAACATCAGTCATGGAAGGTTGACCCCACGGAATGCAGAGACGAAGGCCATTGAGGAATTTCCACGACCAACCTCAAAGAAAGAGGTGCTTTGATTCTTCGGACTCAGCGGATTCCAAACTTCAGCAGTGTAGTGGCACCATTAACCGAATTGCTGAATACAAAGTTTTGGTGGACAGAACCATGCCAGGAGGCATTCGACCATTTGAAAGCCATATTAACCACCAAATCAGTTTTAGCTGCACCAAACTTTTCAAAACCTTTTAAAGTCACCATCGATGCTAGTGACATAGGAGTTAGAGCTGTACTCCTGCAGGAAGATGAGGTTGGGATTGAACTGCCAGTTGGTTACTTTTTGAAGATGATCAACATCCACCGAGGAAATACTCTATGATCGCAAAAGAACTATTGAGTTTGGTACTGGCCTTACAACATTTTAATGTGTATGCCATGAACACGTGTAGGAGATGGCTGTGGACATTGACCACAATCCGCTTACATTTTTAGAATGCGTAAGACTATTTTGTTGGAGTCTTATGTTACAGACCATTTAATTTAAAAATCATACATATAGCGGGTCGGAAGAATGTAATCTCAGATGCGTTATCATGGATTTAACTGATAGAGTTTAGATGAGCTTTGTCTTTATTTAATGATATCTATATCTATATATGAGAAGATGCTAAGGTGAACATATATTACAGTTATCTGTATGTTAAGGTCATGTGTTTAAAACAGTAGAGAGAAAAATGAAGCCATCTTTTCATTATGATGGTTTATTTTTTCTTAAGGGGGAGGTGTTATGAAGATATGGGTGAACTATACCTTTAAGAGAGTAAAGACTAGCAGTGACAACACCAAGTGTTCTCAATAAGACACACTGTAACATGTGCTTCAGCTACTGGGGTAGCTGGTTGCCTGGAAACGACAAAACAGATTTGAATTAGGCCAATCAGTTTAAATTATACCCCAAAAAATACCAAATTCTAACCAAGTTTGAATTGAGTATATTGACAATCTTAAAAGCCAATGACACAATCTGATGCTTTAGGGTATAAGACCAAGGAAAACTGAACAGTTGGGTGGAGAACTGCCACCAGACCAACAGAGGTACACTGCTAGTCAGAACTCTCTGAGAGGTGCCTGTCTAGGGAAGGAGTTTGCACAGAGAAAAACCTTAATGCTGATTTGGAGAGCCCATCTACCAACAAAGTTAAAGAGAAGATTCCACCGCTGGCTGGTTCTAAAATTTGAATTTTCCTGTAAATCATAATCAGGGATTTTATCAGACTAGTATAATAGAAGAGAAGGTAACAGATAAGTTAGAGTGAGGAATTCTAAATAGTTGTAGGTTAATTATTCTCTGTTATACTTTAAGAAATAAAGTTGTTAATTTTTACTTTAAATAGTTCTTGGCCACTTGAATATTTACAGATGACACCCGGAATAAATCGTATCTGTGTTCCTGGTTTTAAATTAAGCACGAGGGTTTACCCCATGTCATAACACAGTGATAAAGAGGGTAAGAACAAGGGGAGAACTCAAAACAAGAATTAGAGTCTTAAGAGTCAAGGCATTGACTGATGAATAGTCAATATAAATATGTCAGCATAATGGTAATGATTGAATGAGATTTTGTAGAAGTTAGAGTATGAGGAACAGAGCTTTGGAAAAGCTGAATTTTAAGCTGGCTGAAGATTACATCAAGAATGCTTTGGAATATTTATGTTCTGATGTGCCAAAATCATAGATGATGGATTCTGCATTATGTGAACTGAGACTAATGTAGCGGTAGGCAATGTTGTAAAGGTGAAAGTAGTCAGTCTTTGTGATGAAAAGAATAATAGAATCCAAAGTTTAACTCAGAATCCAAATGGACATGGACAGGTTCTGGACAAAACCTTTCAATCTGATACACAAAGCAGGAAGGGCAATGGAGTTCAATGCTAAATTGAACAATTTTAAGTCTTATCCATGACTACCTTTCAGACAAGGTCTCTAGCAACATAGAGACAATAGAGGGGTCAAGAGAGATGATGCTGGTGAGAGTTAGGTGTCGATATTGTACACAAGAAACTGATGTCATTATCTTCCTATGACATTGTTGAAGAGAAACTTTATACAGGAACAGGACAATGATAGATGACAAGGGATTCCGTAGGTAATGGTGTTGGGCGAGAACAGAAACCATTGCCACAGTTTCCCTCTAGGACAAATTTTACTCCGTTGTTTCTTCATGAAAGACCATGAGAGTAAGAGTTTTGAGAGAAACTTTGCATACTTGAACAAATGCAATTGATAGGTCTAAATATTTGACAATCACATGACTTTATGTTAGGCAGAACAAATTCTGTTCTGACATTTGCAAACATGGAAATGCAAAAACATGTCTGCAATTTGTCAAGTAACTGTACTCACCTCTTACCTCATCCATTTATTTTAAATTCAATGATAAATTCAACAAATTGATCACTGCTCTCACAGGAGAACCCATTCAAATCATCTGTTGTACACTAGTCAATAAAAACCATGTTCAATTCACTCAACTGAAGGCATTTAGGCCAATTCCAATAGAGCACTCACCACTCTTGATGTTCAATGGCATTCCCATTGCCGAATCCCCTAATGTCAACATCATGAGGGGCGTTACTATGGACCAGAGACAAACCTGGACTAGTTATGTAAATGCTATGGCTCCAAGAGCAGGTCAGAGGTGAGGAAATTGACAGCAAGTAAACTATCTCCCTAGTCCTCTATGGTCCATCTGCAAGGAACAAGTCAGGAATGTGCTGGAATACTACTCACTTGCCCGATTGAGGCTAGGCCTAATAACACTCAAGAAGCAGGACATCATCTAGGATAAAGCAGCTGTTTGATTGGCACCACATCCACCACCTTCAACATTTACTCCCTTCACCACTGACATACAGGAGCAGCAGTGTGTACTATCTACAAGATACTTTGCAGCAGCTCACCAAAGGTCCTCTAACAGCACCTTATAAACCTGCAACCTCTACCACCTTGGATGACAAGGTGTGCAGATACCAGAGACCACCACCTGCAACTTCCCCTCTAAGTCACATACCATCCTGACTTGGAAATATATCACTATTCCTTTATGTGTTCTGGGTTAAAATCTTGGAATTCCCACCCTAATAGCACCATGAGTCTACCTACCTCAAATGCGCTGCAGCAGTTCAAGAAAGCAGCTCATAGGATGGGCAATAAAAGCTGGTCCACCCAGTAACGCCCACATGCTGGGAACAAACAAAATAAAACCTGGACAGGGATCAAACCTGTAAATCTCCTGTCTTGAATGATTAATGCCAACACACAAAAACCTTTGGGTTTTCTTCTGTAAATTAAGTAGAAAAGATGACAAATCTCAGAATCCCTGATGATGACTAGTGTATTGAGATTACCTGAGGTTTATAGTTCAATTTCACAACTTATTTCCGTTTCCCTCAGAGCAGTTGGTCAGAACCTTAAGTTTGAAGATTGCTTACATACATGGTTTTATCTTGTCTCTCTGCTATCCGAGCTCCCTTTTCAATACTATATTTATCTCAATGATGCACAGTGCATTTGGAATCAAATTCACTGCACTTTGCATCAGCACTTGGTGCTGTGCAGACACAAGTCCTGCTCCGTCCTTTCTTCACAAAACTTCATCTTAGCTCATGAACATTTTGATTTGGAAAGTTCTGACCTGAAACTGCAAACTGCAACGAGATATTCCAGCAGGAGTTTTTTTTTTACATTAAAAGGTAAGTTATTGTAAACAGTTGTAACACATCAAGTAACTTTGTGGTTATTTTTAAAAACTATACATTTAATCTAAGTGGGACAAGCTCTCTAGACTGTGATTCAGTTTGATATTCAGTTTTTCAAGCATCGGGGAGCTGTATAGATGCTTGTTCCAGTAGAAGGTTATCAGAGTTGTGGAATGATTATGCTGTTGCTAATGGAAGAAGAATGAAGAATATATTAATATTTTTCCTTTCTTCTTCCACAGCTTGGTTTGAAATGTTTGTGAGGTCTATGCATGTAGTACAGTGAGATCAGAACCAAACGCTAATACAATGTTTACCATTGCATTGTAATTCCACCAATTACTGGAAAGTCCTGATCCATTTCTTTGGTACAATGTCACTATTGATTTGTGCTTTTTTTTTCTAACTCATTATTCAGCAAGAAGAAAGGACTGATCCCAGCCACCATGCCATTAGCTGGAACCCCCGCCCCAATAAAGAAGAAAAGGACCAGCAGAATAATTATAAAAACGCTGAAGGATGGTAAGGTTTTGCATTTATAACATCACGCTCAAAGCGACAGATGTAGCTTTCCCTATAAAGACACTGGCTCTTTCCAGATAAACTGAAAGTACTTACTCGGATTACACTGTCATTTCGTCTGCAGGATATATTTATTTGTTACTACTTTGTAACAAGGTCAAGTGAGAAATGGGGGCTCCTTCTAAAAATGTTAGAATGGTTGAGTGCTATTTTCTTGGATTTAAAGTTTTAAAATCCCAAACTATTTGACAAAAAGCCCCACATTTTACCCGTGTTGTTCAACCTATCTCGTCTATTTAAGACAACCCTTTTGACAACGAGTCAACACACCCTATTTATAAAATACCCCTGTCACACTATTCAGTTCTTTAACCTGCTAATTACAAAAACAGTTAGACACGCTGTTCTGTTTGATTGCTTTATTTCTGTGCATTTTCTCAGTATCTTGTAACTTTACGACTTTTGTAGAGAGCCAGGTATGCCTCCTCAGATGACAGGAGTGCACTTTAATTTGGAGAAGCTGCTGACAGTCAGTACTAACAGCTGAAGATGTGCGTGATTGATTTATTGAGTACAGGTTAGCAGTGTCTCTGCCATTTGCAGCACTTCAGTAGCTCCATCAATATAATTCTGACCAAAGTGTCATAAAGGCATGGGGCCAAATGTGTGTTCCACTCTCCTGTCCTTAGCCTTAACATCTTTCATGTTTCTTTTGTTTACCATTCTCTGTAACAGCTGGAAGCGAGATTAACCTTGGGAAGAAAATCAGTATCCCAAGGGATGTGATGTTGGAGGAACTGTCACTGTTGAAGAATAAAGGATCCCTGATGTTTAAAGAGAGGCAACGCAGGGTTGAAAGGTTCATCTATGAATCAAATCCTGATGTCTTTAATCCAGATTCGATGGTATGCATTCCCACCCATATCATATCTAACGTTGATCAGTTCAAGCCCACATAAAAATTTCTTTTCATAGGTTTACTAGCTATTATATGTAATTGTCACCTGTGTGCAATTTCAGCAATTCAACTGCAGAATGCCATATATTAAAATGTCTCCTTTCGTCCTGAACTGCATTTCAATGGCTGCATATTGAAGATCCTATCACATCACCAATGACATGCGCTTCAGAAAAATGATCAATAAGTGGTAATATTCAGGTGCAAAGGCAAACAGACAGTAGCCCATCACCTCACTTCCTTCCATGTAAACCTTCACTATCTAGCATAGCAGTCACTGCCCATTGCATACCCCTCACCTTTACCACCTCAAGCCCAAACAGGACAAGGTCTAATGCATCACACACACAACAAACTTAGCCCTTCATTTCCAGATCAGGCTTAACCACATCAAGAGCCTCACATTCCTCTGCCAAAACTGATTGCTCCAGCTGGCTGACCTGGGAGAGAGGAAAGAAGCACTTGTTTCTCTCCTCTTCATCAAACCCCTGACCCGAGACATTCAGATCTCAGCTCCAACTAGAAGTGAATGAACTTCTTCGACTTTCTTTTCACTAGGATAAACACCTCTGTTGCTTTCTTCCTTTTCTTCCTCTTCACCAAGTAGAATCTTGCTTTAGGATTATTTCTCCCACCCCAGGCCTTAGTAACAATTGCTGTCTCTTCCCTCCCCAGAGTCTTTTCCATTTCCCCAACATTCCCATTTTAACTCACGTCATCCATGTGATTCATCTTCTACTCTCTTCATCCCATTCCCAATAAACTGCTGACTACTCAGTTTCCCTTCCAGTTCCCCATGTTGGATGTTCTAGTAATGGGTTCAATCCATTTTGAAAATGTTGTTATCACCTCTCAGCTCAAAATACGTTTGCAATTCCTGTCTTCCTGAAAATTACTATATGAGTTCCAACCTCCCTTTGCTCATTAAAATGTTTGAATATATATTTCTGTCTGAAATCGGTGGCATTTTTTACACAATTCCCTATTTGTCTTTCTCAAACTTTGTCACTCTCACAGCACTGAGATGACCAAACTAAGACACTGTTTATGGCACTTCATCCCTCTTCAAACTTGACATCCTTCTTGGCATTTGATATCTCTATTTCTCTGATATTGCAACTACTCTGAGATCTCTCCACTTTTGAACATTTCACTGCAACTATCGGCGTTTGGTAATCCCACTAAATCTGTTTTGTAGCTAATACATCTACAATAATGACTTCTGTACTGATCCTGCATCATTACCTTTGAAGATCATCAATATTCATTCTTTCCTTACTATACTTCTTCATCCATATGCTGTAACTTGATAATGATTTCAGAAGGAGAAAGTGAGGACTGCAGATGGAGATCAGAGTCGAAGAGTGTGGTACTGGAAAAGCAGGTCAGGCAACATCCGAGGAGCAGGAGAATCAACATTTCGAGCATAAGCCCTTCATTAGGAATGAGGCTTGTGGGCTGGGGCTCTGAAAGATAAATGGGAGGGTTGATGGGGCTGGGAGCAAGGTAGCTAGGAATAAGATAGGCAGATGAAGGTGAGGGAGAAGGTGACGTCAGAGAGGAGGGTGGAGCAGATAGATGGGAAAGATGATGGACAGGTCAAGAGGATTGAGTTGGAGGCTTGAGACTGGGATAAGGCGGGGGAGGGAAAATGAAGAAACTGGTGAAATCTACATGGGACCCTGCAGCCACTCGGGATCAAAGGCTGAAGATGATGCTTTCTTCCTCCAGGCATTGGGTAGTTAGGGTTTGGCGAAGGAGAAGACTAACGACCTGCATGTCCTTGGTGGTGAGTGGGAGGCGGAGTTGAAGTATTTAGCCATTGGATGGTGGGGTTGGTTGGTGCGGGTATCCCAGAGATGTTCTCTGGAACAATCTGCAATTTGGTGTCCTGTCTCTCCGATGTAGAGGACACCACATCCGGAGTAATGGACACACAAGATGACATTTGTGGAAGTACAGGTAAATTTCTATCGGATGTGGGAGGATCCTTTGGGGCCTTGGACGGAGGTGAGGGGGAAGGTGTGGGCGCAGGTTTTGCACTTCCTGCAATGGCAAGGGAAGATGCTGGGATTGGGGTAAAGGTTGGTGGGAGGCATGGATCTGACAAGGGAGTCGTGGAGGGAATAGTCTCTCCAGAACACTGATAGGGGTGGAGAGGGAAATATATCCCTCGTGGTGGGGTCTGTTTGCAGGTGGCAGAAGTGGTAGGGATGATGAAATGTATCCAGAGGTTGGTGGGGTGGAAGGTGAGGACCAGGAGGCTTCTGTTCTTAATGCGTTGGGAGGGGTAAGGCTCAAGGGCAGAGGTGCAGGAATTGGAGGACATCATCAGCCACGTGGGAGGGGAAATTGCGGTCTTTGAAGAAGGAGGCCATTTGGGATTTTCTATGGTGGAATTAGTCAACCTGAGAGCAGATACAGCGGAGGCAGAGGAATTGGGAATAAGGGATGGCATTTTTAACAGGACGTAGGGTAGGAGGAGGTGTAATCCAGATAGATGAGGAATCCGTGGGTTTGTAGTAGATGTCCGTGGTTAGTCGGTTGTTGGAGACAGAGATGGAAAGGTCCAGGAAGTGGAGGGAGGTGTCTGAGATGGTCCAGGTGAATTTGATGTCGGGGTGAAAGGTGTTAGTGAAGCTGATGAACTGTTCAACCTCTTCGTGGGAGCATGAGGTAGCGCCGATACAGTCATTGATGTAACGGAGGAAATGGTGGGTGATCGTGCTAGTGTAGCTGCGGAAGATGAACTGTTCCTTGTACCAGATAAAGAAGAAGGCATAGCTAGAGCCCATGCAGATGCCCATGGCTATCCCATTCATTTGGAGGAAGTGGGAGGATTGGAAAGAGAAGTTGTTAAGGGTGAGAACCAGTTCAGCCAGGCGGATTCACCTGGCTGACACTCTCATCTGCCTGGCTGAACTGGTCATCACTCTTAACAACTTCTCCTTCCACTTCCTACAATGCAAAGGGGCATTCATGGGCATCTGCATGGGCCCCAGCTATGCCTGCCTCTTTGTCGGGTACATGGAACAGTTCATTTTCTGCAGCTACACCAGCACCATCACCACCCTTTCCTCTGCTACATTAATGACTGTATCGGCACTACCTCATGCTCCCATGAGGAGATTGAACAGTTCATCAACTTCACAAACACCTTTCACCCTGACCTCAAATTCACCTGGACCATCTCGGACACCTCCCTCCACTTCCTGGAACTCTCCATCTCCGTCTCTGGCGACCGACTAGCCACAGACATCTACTACCAACCCACAGACTCCTTAGCGACCTGGGCATGTCCTCCCCTCCTGCTTCCTGTAAAAACACCATCTCTTATTTCCAATTCCTCCGTCGCATCTGCTTTCAGGATGACCAATTCCACCCAAATGGCCTCCTTCTTCAAAGACTGCAATTTCCCCTCCAATATGGTCAACGATGTCCTCCAGCAAATCTCCTCCTCTTCCCTCACCTCTGCCCTTAAAACCCACCCCTCCCAACACAACAAGGATAGAACTGCCCGGTCCTCACCTTCCACCCCACCAACATCTGGATACATCGTATCATCCTCTGCCACTTCCGCTACCTACAAACAAACCCCACCACTCGGGATATATTTCGCTCCCCACCCCTATCAGCATTCCAGAGAGACCATTCCCTCCACGACTCCCTTGTCAGATCCATGCCCCTCACCAGCCCTTACCCCAGTCCCGGCACCTTCCCTTGCCATCGCAGGAAGTGCAAAACCTGCACCCACACCTCCCCCCTCATCTCCATCCAAGGCACCAAAGGATCCTCCCACATCTGATAGAAATTTACCTGTACCTTCACAGATGTCATCTAGTGTGTCCATTACACCGGATGTGGTCTACTCTACCTCGGGGAGACAGGACGCCAAATTGCAGATTGTTTCAGAGAACATCTCTGGGACACCCGCACCCACCAACCCCACCAGCCCATGGCTGATCACTTCATTTCCGCCTCCCACTCTGGCAAGGATATGAAAGTCCTGGACCTCCTCCTTCACCAAACCCTAACCACCCGATACCTGGAGGAAGAAAGCCTCATCTTCCGCCTTGGGACCCTGCAACCACAGGGGATTAATGTGGATTTCACCAATTTCCTCATTTCCCCTCCCCCCACCTTATCCTAGTCCCAAGCTTCCAACTCGGCACCGCCCTCCTGACCTGTCCATTGTCGTCCCCATCTATCTGCCCCACCCTCCCCTCCAACCTATTACCTTCTCCCCCACCTTCATCTGCCTATCTCATTCTCAGCTACCTCCCACCCTCCCCCACCCCAGCCCCATCCCCTCCCATTTATCTCTCAGCAGCCTGGCCTACAATCCTCATTCCTGATGAAGGGCCTATACCCAAAATGATTCTCCTGCTCCTTGGATGTTGCCTGACCTACTGCTTTTCCAGGACCTCACTCTTGACAATGATTTCAGATGAAATGGCTCACTTTCAAAAGCTCTACTTTACCATCATCTTACCTGAACATCCAGTGCCAGCATTTATCAGGCTGCTTGTCCAATATACACTCTTGATTAGCTCAATTTTACCGAATTATGTTAGGCAAGACCAGGCCATTATCTTTGTCGAGTGCTTTATACAGTCAGCACTGATTCCATTCGCTTCACTGGCCATTGTCTCAGGTCAAATTAAACATTTTGCCAACTAAGCATCCCATTCAAGCCCAAATGTAAACTTAGGAAGCTTTCTTCACAGTAAGGATTTTGTGCAAGTGTGTTTGTAAGCACAAAATGTCAGGTGAAGTTTTGAAAGGGCAATTAGATATGCAACTGGGAATCAAAGGCTATAAAGCTAGATTTCCCAAAGATGGCCATGGAGATGAGAAATGTAGTGTTCGTAAACATTATCTTAGTGCTTGTTCCCAGAGTAATGTATGAGCTAGTGTGTTGAATTCTGCATTTAAATCAAATCTCTGCACAAAATATTAGAATTAAGTATTTTGGTACTTACATGTGACGTTGAAGAATTTTAAAATAATTTATTCATATTTCTATCCAGTTTTGCAAAAGCAGATTTACTTTTACAGAAAAAGACATCAAAATGTTAAAACTCAACTACTCTTAAATCCCCTTCAAATTATTCCAACTCCTCTATTTGAGTCTTCCCTCTCAGTCCTACATCCAGCATGACACCTTTTCTGGTTTGTCTCTATCTATCTTATTGTGACTTTATCTAACTTCACCTCAGTCCTTCCTCTCAGATCACCACTTTTCTTGGATGCCATTTATACTTGCACTAATTGAATTTTCTCACACTCACCTGAGTGAATTCTTCCTCCTCTCCGTTCATCTATCAGACCTGAATATTCTCCACTTTGGCTTTTACCTCCTCATTCATCTTCTGGCTCAAAGTACTTGACTTCTCTTGTATTTTTCCACCACTATTTCCCAAACTAAGAAAAGTCAAGTTTATTAACTGGGTTGCTATTAATGTTAGCAATTCTCTGACGCAATCAACACTTGATATCTGCTCCAGCTGAATGTATATTATTACAAATTAACACAGTCCCACCTTTCCATTGTGGTTTGGGAATATTTTAATTACATTTAAAAGTAGATATATCTCAGCTCACTTTGGGATAAGAATCATATAAGTATTTTTTGCCATAATTTAAATTGATCTTTTTTCAATTGAATTGAAATTTTTCCAGTCAACTTTACATACAGAATGATCTTCATTGCAGATAATACTTTAAAATTATATGAATTTAAAGTAAATATTAATATATTAATACCCCTTCCATACAAATAAAATTGTCCTAATATGTGATTTGTAATTTGCTAGGATTTTAAATATGCTTCAAGTTTAATAAACATTTGAAAATTTAATGGTAGTTATTTCCTGTCACATGCTTGTGTCACCAAGAGCCGATCATGCCATCAGTTTACTATATCCTATTTAAATGTCACATATCAGATAAAACTTATCCTCTTTAACTGATTTCATAAATCTTCTTAGCCTGAGGTCAAAAATCAAAAAGACAGTATTCAAAAAGGAGAAAAGTGTGAGGAAATTAAGATAATGAATATCAGCAAAGGGAAAAAAAATTAAAACAAACTGAAGATACTAAAAACAGGCAAATCCTCAGTCTGTACCTTGGGGTCTTAAAGAGACAGCTCACAGATAGTGCTGACCAAGATTTCCTAAAATTTCTGAGATTTTGGCATGATCTCAGGACGTTAGAAGGAAGTAAATGTCACAAACATATTGAAGAAAGGAGGAGAAAGAGGAAGCAGATTCCTGCAGGTCAGTCGGCTTTACATCAATATTTGGAAAAATGATGGAATCTATTTCCAAAGAGGTCTTATCAATGCACTGAGAATGCAATGAAAAAAAAGGCATATGTTTTAGGAAAGGGAAATTCTATTTGACAAATTTATTTGTTTTTTTGGGATGTGTCTTAAACGGCAGGCAAGGGTGCTTGGAGTTGGGGGCAAATGTTAGCATCAATTGAGTATTTATTAATAGGCAGGAAGCAGAGAGTTAAGGATGAATAAGTACTTTCAGGTTGTGGCTAGCAGATTGCTGCAAATATCAATGCTGGGGGATCAGCTATTTACAATCTATGTGAGTGGTTTAAATGAAGAGATGAAGAGTTATTTATTTAAAATACAAACATAAAATAAAACGTGTTGCAGGAACTCAGCAGGTCTAGCAGCATCTATAGAGTTGCAGATTTGGCAGCATCTGTTTCTCTTTCCATAGATGCTGCCAGACCTGCTGAGTTTCTCAATCACTTTCTGTTTTTCTTTCAGATTTCAGCATTGCAATACTTTGTGTTTATTATATTAAGGCATTTAAGTTTGCTGATGATGTAAAGTGAAGTGGGAATGCAAACTGTGAAGAGGACACAAAGTTGAAATCAGTCCGAACAGTGACAACAACAGCAACAGATTGATGGAGATTGAAACTGGGACTGAATAGTGGCAGTGGGATAAATACCCGAGGAGTGGGGTCAGTCAGAGTGACCCTGGGGGTGAACAGCTGGATAAATACCTGAGGAGGGGGGTCAGTCAGAGTGACCCTGGGAGTGAACAGCAGGATAAATACCTGAGGAAAGGGGTCAGTCAGAGTGACCCTGGGGGTGAACAGCTGGATAAATACCTGAGGAGTGGGGTCAGTCAGAGTGACCCTGGGGGTGAACAGCTGGATAAATACCTGAGGAGTGGAGTCAGTCAGAGTGACCCTGGGGGTGAACAGCTGGATAAATACCTGAGGAGTGGGGTCAGTCAGAGTGACCCTGGGAGTGAACAGCTGGATAAATACCTGAGGAGTGGGGTCAGTCAGAGTGACCCTGGGAGTGAACAGCTGGATAAATACCTGAGGAGTGGGGTCAGTCAGAGTGACCCTGGGGGTGAACAGCTGGATAAATACCTGAGGAGTGGGGTCAGTCAGAGTGACCCTGGGAATGAACAGCTGGATAAATACCTGAGGAGTGGGGTCAGTCAGAGTGACCATGGGGGTGAACAGCTGGATAAATACCTGAGGAGTGGGGTCAGTCAGAGTGACCCTGGGAGTGAACAGCTGGATAAATACCTGAGGAAAGGGGTCAGTCAGAGTGACCCTGGGAATGAACAGCTGGATAAATACCTGAGGAGTGGGGTCAGTCAGAGTGACCCTGGGGGTGAAAAGCTGGATAAATACCTGAGGAGGGGGGTCAGTCAGAGTGACCCTGGGAGTGAACAGCTGGATAAATACCTGAGGAAAGGGGTCAGTCAGAGTGACCCAGGGAATGAACAGCTGGATAAATACCTGAGGAGTGGGGTCAGTCAGAGTGACCCTGGGGGTGAACAGCTGGATAAATACCTGAGGAAAGGGGTCAGTCAGAGTGACCCTGGGAGTGAACAGCTGGATAAATACCTGAGGAAAGGGGTCAGTCAGAGTGACCCTGGGGGTGAACAGCTGGATAAATACCTGAGGAAAGGGGTCAGTCAGAGTGACCCTGGGGGTGAACAGCAGGATAAATACCTGAGGAAAGGAGTCAGACAGAGTGACCCTGGGGGTGATCAGCAGGATAAATACCTGAGGAGGGGGGGGTCAGTCAGAGTGACCCTGGGGGTGAACAGCTGGATAAATACCTGAGGAGTGGAGTCAGACAGAGTGACCCTGGGGGTGATCAGCAGGATAAATACCTGAGGAAAGGAGTCAGACAGAGTGACCCTGGGGGTGATCAGCAGGATAAATACCTGAGGAGGGGGGGGGTCAGTCAGAGTGAACCTGGGGGTGAACAGCAGGATAAATACCTGAGGAGTGGGGTCAGTCAGAGTGAACCTGGGGGTGAACAGCAGGATAAGTACCTGAGGAGTGGGATCAGTCAGAGTGACCCTGGGGGTGAACAGAAGGATAAATATCTGATGAGTAGGGTCAGTCAGACTGAGCCTGGGGGTGAATCTTGGGACAGAGCTCCAGAGATGCATCACGACTCAAAAAGTGACATAGAGTTTTCTGCTCAGGAATGGGTTTCACAAACTGAATTTATAGTGTCTGGAGAGATATAAGGCACTTAGACATTACAGTTGTAGGAATAGATAGTGGGATTGAGGGACCTGAGTTTGGTGACGAGTGGCTTAGGTTGTGTAATCAGTTCCTGAATTATTGTCTGCAGTTCATAAAGTTGATTTAGTCCGTTAGGTTCACAATAGCAGGAGAACTCAGCCCTGTGGAATGCTCCTCCTGCAATACGTTGGAAACGAGGGACACATCCAGCGGACTTTCCAGACTTATTAGCAATAGGCAGCATTGCTTTGTGCAGAGAAGGTCATGTCTCACAAACTTGATTGAAGTTTTTACGGAAGTGACAAAGATGGTTGACAAGAGCAGGATGATATATCGTGTAAATGGTAAAACAAAGGGTAAGATGGTCAAGAAGGCAGGCTTGGCTTCATTGGTCAGGTCATGGAATACAAAAATTAGCTGATTACGTTACAGCTTCACTTTGGCCATATTTGGAATTTTGTGTGCAATTCTGATTGCCACACTAACAGAAGGATATGAATGTTTTGGAGATCATATAGAAAATGGTTTACCAGGATATTGCCTGATTTGGGGTATATTAACTATGGGGAAAATTTGGACAACCATGGTTTAGTTTTCACATGACTTGCGAAGGATGAAGAGCAACCTGACAGAAGTTTGCAAAATTATGACATGCATGGATAAAATGGATAGTTGGAGTCTTTTCCCCAGGGCAGAAATGTCAATTATTAGGGGACATTAAATTTATCCCCCTTTAGCTTAAACCTAAGTTAATTTACCACTCTCTGTCTTTTACACAGAGAGTGGTAAATGCCTGGAATGTGTTGCCCGAGGGGGTAGTGGAAGTGAATACACTAGCAAGGTTTAAGAGGCACCTTAACAGGTACATGAATGAGCAGGGAATAGACAGACAGAACATAGAACATAGAACAATAAAGCACAGAACAGGCCCTTCCGCCCACGATATTATGCCGAACATTTGTCCTAGCTTAAGCACCTATCCATGTACCTATCCAATTGCCGCTTAAAGTTCACCAATGATTCTGACTCTGCCACTCCCACAGGCAGCGCATTCCATGCCCCCACCACTCTCTGGGTAAAGAACCTACCCTGATATCCCCCCATACCTTCCACCCTTCACCTTAAATTTATGTCCCCTTGTAGCACTCTGTTGTACACGGGGAAAAAGTCTCTGACTGTCTACTCTATCTATGCCCCTGATCATCTTATAAGCCTCTATCAAGTCACCCCTCATCCTTCGCCGTTCCAATGAGAAAAGGCCTAGCACTCTCAACCTATCCTTGTACGACCTATTCTCCATTCCAGGCAACATTCTGGTAAATCTCCTCTGTACCCTCTCCAAAGCTTCCACGTCTTTCCTAAAATGAGGCGACCAGAACTGCACACAGTACTCCAAATGTGGCCTTACCAAGGTGCAACATCACCTCACGACTCTTGAATTCAATGCCTCTGCTAATGAACGCTAATACACCATAGGCCTTCTTACAAGCTCTATCCACCTGAGTGGCAACTTTCAAAGATCTATGAACATCGACCCCAAGATCCCTCTGCTCCTCCACCTTACTAAGAACCCTACCGTTAACCCTGTATTCCGCATTCTTATTTGTCCTTCCAAAATGGACAACCTTGCACTTGACAGGGTTGAACTCCATAGATGTGGATGGCAGAGAGGTGAAGGACTTTAGTTTCGAAAGACTTGGTGCACTCTTGGTGAGCTGAAGGGCTTTTTCCTCTGCTGCACTGTTCTTTGCTTCTGGAAAGAGGTATAAACAGGTTGAGTAAGTAGGAAACAAGGTGGAAGGTGGAGTATAATGTGAGGAGCTTTGAGACTATTCACTTTAGTCTCAAGATTCTAAAAATAAAATATATTTCTTTGAAAGATATTCTTTAGAATATTGCTGTAAAACCTGTGCCTGTTGAATGTCAGACACACTTGGGCTTGCATGCAGGTACAACAAGCAATTAGGAAATGAAACAACATGTTGGTCTTCATTGCTATGGGATTAGAGCACGTGAATTTGCTACCAGAATACTGGGGCTTTAATGAGACCACATCCCAAGTATTGCGTAAAATTTTAGTCTCCATATCCAAGGAGGAATATGCTTGCATTGGAGGCAATACAGTGAAGGTTCATCAGACTTATTACTGTGATGAAAGGGTTGTCCAATGATGCAAGGCTGAGTAAGCTGGGTCAATGTTTTCTGGAATTTAGTACAATGATTTTGTAAAATTTAGAGGCAATCCAATTGAACCATTCAAGATTTTGAAATGGCTTAATAGGGGAGATACTGAGGCATTATGAGCCTCAGGAATAGCACCTCAACCTTCAGTTCAGCATTTTACAACTTTCCAGACTCAGCACTGGATTCAAAAGTTTCAGATCATAAATTCTTACCCCATTTTGTTTCTTTTCTCTTTGCCTGTTTTGGTTTTATCTTACTTTCATTCTCAGGCAATAGCACATCTGCCTTATCCTTATTTCTTTTCTTTGGCCCTGGAAAACCAATTATTATAGAGCCACGGTCAAAGAGATGTACAGCACAGAAAGAAACCCTTCGGTCCAACCCAATCTAGTCCCACCTGCCAGCACCCGGCCCATATCCCTCCAAACCCTTCCTATTCATATACCCATCCAGATGCCTCTTAAATGTTGCATTTGTACCAGCCTCCACCACTTCCTCTGGCAGCTCATTCCATACCCGTACCACCCTCTGTGTGAAAAAGTTGTCCCTTAGGTCTCTTTTATATCTTTCCCCTCTCACCCTACACCTATGCCCTCTAGTTCTGGACTCCCCCACCCCAAGGGGATATTATGTCTAATATCCAATCCATGCCTGTCATGATTTTATAAACCTCTATAAGGTCACCCCTCAGCTCCAACACTCCAGGGAAAACAGCTCCAGTCTGTTCAGCCTCTCCCTGTAGCTCAGATCCGCCAACCCTGGCGACATCCTTGTAAAGCTTTTCTCAACCCTTATAAGTTTCACAACATCTTTCCGATAAGAAGGAGACCAGAATAGCACACAATGTTCCAACAGTGGCCTAACCAATGTTCTGTACAGCCGCAACATGACCTCCCAACTTCTATACTCAATGCTCTGACCAATAAAGGAAACATACCAAACGCCTTCTTCGCTATCCTATCTACCTACGAGTCTACTTTTAAGGAGCTGTGAACCTGCACTCCAAGGTCTCTTTGTTCAGCAACACCTCCCTAGGATCTTACCATTAAGTGTATAAGTCCTGCTAAGATTTGCTTTCCCAAAATGCAGCACTTCACATTTATCTAAATTAAACTCCATCTGCCACTCCTCAGCCCATTAGCCCATCTGATCAAGATCCCATTGTAATCTGAGGTAACCTTCTTTGCTGTCCACTACACCTCTAATATTGGTGTCATCTGCAAACTTACTAACCGTACCTCTTATGCTCACATCCAAATCATTCATATAAATGACGAAAAGTAGTGGACCCAGGACCGATCCTTGTGGCACTCCACTGGTCACAGGCCTCCAGTCTGAAAAACAACCCTCCACCACCACCCTCTGTCTTCTACCTTCAAGCCAGTTCTATATCCAAATAGCTAGTTCTCCCTCTATTTCATGAGATCCAACCTTGCTAACCAGTCTCCCATGGGGAACCTTGTTGAACACCTTACTGAAGTCCATATAGATCAGGTCTACCACTCTGCCCTCATCAATCCTCTTTGTTACTTCTACAAAAACTCAATCAAGTTTGTGAGACACGATTTCCCATGCACAAAGCCATGTTTACTATCCCTATCATTCCACTGTTACGTCATTCAATTTCTCCTGTCTTCCGTGCTGTCACACTCGACCTTTTCTCCTGATTTCACTCATCCCTTCTCAGAATCCATCACATCTCCTACTTTCTCAATTGTAATGAAAGTCATTGAACTGAAACACTGACTCTTTTACTCTCTCCATAGATGTTGCCTGACCCAATGACCATTTCCACCATTTTTTGATTTTATTTCGGACTTCAGCACTGTAGGATTCCAATTTTTGATTTGTTTTAACATTTTATTTGATGGGTTTATTTGAAATAACAAAAGGAACACACTATTTGACATGGTTGTTCTGGTACATTACAGCATCACAATGCTTCATAAACTATTCCACAGATCCTGTTCCTCTTCCTGTTTGGAGGCAGTAATTCCAATCACTGCCCTTTCTCTATGCTCCAGTTAATCCATTCACTCTACTCTTATACAACACAATACTTTTAGTTCCCAAGTACCTCCATTTAAACATCACAAACTGACTTTGAGTCTTTTGACTTCTGTGGATGTTGGCACGTTTTAGCACCTCAGTGTGTATAATAATGATTAAACCTTCTACAACTTAGACTGAAAATCTTGAGAGAAACTGGTGTCAATATAGAAACGTTCAACTGAACAGTTTAGAAATACAAGATTCGCATCCAACCAATCCAAATTCAGTCAACCAATCAGAATAGTAATGGATTATATCTGAGCAATGTGAGCACAATTTATTTTTTAAATTCCTCATCTTTATCTCCTAGGACAACTTTCAGAAGTTCATACCTGGTTCTGGTGGTGTGCTGAAGACTGGGTCAGGTGGCATCCAGATGGTTGGACAAACAGGATCTGGATTCAGAAGTGGGTACACTCGCTATGGAACACATTCACGGGGTACAGCGCCAGCACCATATCCCAAACCTCAGCATCTAGCTGCTGTCTCTGGGATTACTGGGAAACATGGGAGCAGCCATGATCAAGTAGATGGAGGGAGTGCAGGGGCTGGAGGCCTTGAGGGTCATGGAGTTCAAGGTAAGTACCTGAGTAATGTTAACCCTTTAAATATTACACAGGTGCATGACAACTTGCTGACTTTGCCTTGTCAAGAAGATGAATAAGTCTGATGTGGGAAAGCTGTTGCAATCTCTGAATGCTGTTTTCTTAGACAAACACTGCTTTTCTAAGAGAAAGTATTTCAAAATAAAACTGCAGCTTGTGAACCCTATCATGTGCCTCAATTCAGATTCAATTGACAGATGAGAATATAGGGGATTGATGCCCACAGCTGGGGCCTTGTTGGGGATGCTGTTGGCAGCAGCACCATCTCAGATGCTCTGATGCAGTGCACCAATCACTTTGCCCCAAAGCCTGAGGTTAGTCTGTGTGGGGGAAGAGAGAAGATTGGGAAGGATGGCCCTGGGGTTATTTCCACACCAGAGTACCACTTATAAAGTCGTGAAGTCTGCTGAAGTCATAGATTACCCATCTGAATTTTATAGAATCATAAGTACAGAAGCGGCACCTCAGCCCGTCAAAATATATTACCGACACTAGTCCCACTTCCCAGCACATGGCCCATATCGTTGAATGTTATGTCACTTCTAGTACTCACCCATGCGCTTTTAAAAGGTTGTGAGGTTTCCCACTTCAAAGCTTCTTTCAGGCAGTGCATTCCAGACTACCACCATCCTCCAGGTGAAATACATTTTCAGTAGATCTCTTTTAAGTCTCCCACTTTTAACTTTTCAATTATGTCTCCTTATTATTGACCCTTCAACTAAGGGGAGCAGCTGCTTTCTCTTCGTCCTGTCCATATCATTCATAATCTTATTCACCTCTATCTGAATCCGTCCTCAACCACCTTTGCTCCAAAGAAAACAATCCAAGATTATTTCGCTTATTTTCATTGCTGAAATGTTCCATCCCAGGCAACATCCTAGTTAATGTCCTTTTTAATGCTTCCATTGCAATCACATCCTTCCTATGATCTGGGGACCAGAACAGCACACAGTACTCCAGCTGAGGCCTAACCAAAATTGTGTACAGCTCCACTTGACCCTCCTGCTGTTATAATGTGTCCCTTGTGCCTTCTTAGCTGCCCTATTAACCTATCCTGTCACCTTTCGGGATCTGTGGACAAGCAATCCAAGATCCCTCTGTTCTCTGAGTTTCCAAGTGTCTTGCCATTTGTGCATATCAAGTTTCAAATTGAACAAACTAATTTACTAGTGAAATAGAATGAAAAGAAATCTGGTTTCATAGCAGGCAGTTACTAGGATTACTGTAAATAAAAAGACCCCGACCACTTTAGCAGTGACCTGAACTCTTTTGCAGATCATGTACCAATATGGTTATTATTGTGCTTGATTTAGGCTCTGAATATATGTTTCACAATGCTAATTTTAAAGCCTTCCCATATGAATTTGGACTATAACAAGAGAATTTTTAAAAAAATGCATTTCTACAACATTTTTCAGAACCTCAGGCCATTCCAGAGGGCTCTATCGTCAATGAAGTACATTTGTTTGAAGTAATGTAGTGACTAGAGTCATAGAGTCATACATCTGTACAATGTGGAAACAGACCCTTCAGTCTAACTTGTCCATGCCAACCAGATATCAAACCTAATCCAGTCCAGTATGCCAGCATTTGGCCAATACCCTTCTAAAGCCTTCCTATTCACATACCCATCCAGATGCCTTTTTAATGTTGTATAGTAATTGTACCAGCCTCCACCACTTCCTCTGGCAGCTCATTCCTTACACACACCACCCTCTTCATGAAAAAGTTGCCCCTTAGGTCCCTTTTAAATGTTTATCTTCTCACCTTAAACCTATGACCTCTAATTTTGGATTCTGCTACTCTGGGGATAAAGGCTTTGACTATTCATCCTATTTATATCCCTCATGATTTTATAAACCTTGATAACATCATCCCTCAGCCTCTGACTCTCTAGGGAAAATAACCCCAGCCTATTTAGCCTCATCCTATAGCTCAAACCCTCCAACTCTGGCAACATCCTTGTAAATCTTTTCTGCACCTTTTCAAGTTTAACAACATCCTTCCTATAGCAGGGAGACCAGAATTGAACACAATATTCCAAAGGTGGCCTAACCAATGTCCTATACAGCCACAACATGACCTCCCAACTCCAGGACTCAATACACTGACCAATAAAGGCAAGCATACCAAAAGCCTACTTCATTATTCTGTGTATTAGCGATTCTACTTTCAACTAACAATGGACATGCACTCCAAAGTCTTTTTGTTCAGCAACACTCCCCAGGACCTTACCATTAACTGAATAATGGTAATAGTTTGTTACTTGTAAATAACTTGTGGAAAAGTGAAGTAATGTTAAGCTTTCAACAAATTGATATAAACATGGGTGACATTGTGGGTAATTCAAAGCTGACTTGAAAAGATGGCGTTGGGAATTAAAGTTCACTCAGGATCTTGATTCAGAGACATGAGAATGTTTCTCAGCAAATCTTGTGTTGGAAATTACCTTCAACACATAATGGCAGGGAGAGAAAATCAACCCAGGATCCCTACTGTGTGGGACCAAGATTGAACTCAGCTGGGAGGCATTTGACACTTGGCTCGCCTCACTGGAAAAATGGCTCTTCATGTGTAGCCGATGGAATTGCACCTCATGATCTCCAAAGATGAGCAAAGCCTGTACTCATCAGAGTTTAGAAGAATGAGAGTAACCTTGTTGGAACATATAAGATACTTAGGAGACTTGACAAGGTAGCTGTGGCTAGGTTGTTTTGCCTTGCAGGAGACTCGAGGATCAGAGGACATAATCTCAGATTTAGAGATCACCTCTTAAATCAGAGATGGAGTTTAATCCAGACAAATGCAATTGGATGCATTTTCTCTCAGAAAGTAAGAACTTGTGTAATTCTTTATTGCAGAGGGCTGTAGAAGCTGGATCTTCAAGTGTGTTCTGGGCTGAGGTAGACTTTTAATCAGTTAGGAATCAAGGGTTCTGGGGAAATGGCTGGAAAGTGGAGTGGAGGATTATCAGATCAGCTATGATCTCATTGAATGGCAGCGCAAACTCGATGGACTGTTGCTGGGCTTACTTCCACGCCTACGTCTTACGGTCTTAAAAGAGAAGAAAATTGAAAATTATGATTCCAACTGAGTACTGCTCTTCTGCAGTGTTTTTGAACTTTAAGAGCAATGAGATCAAACTACTTTCATAAGAAGTGAAAAGCTTCAATTGAAAATTGCTGTTTCATCACTGGCTAATGCACAAGAACCACACTAAGTGAATGAGGCACAACAGGATACATCATATAATATGTGGACAGTGAGAGAGAGAGAGAGAGGAGGCAGGAAACTCAAATAAAGAATGATAATAATATAAAAAATAAGGTTCCCTGATCCAAAATGAACAGAAAGTGATTCTACTTAATATATATCATTGACAATTTTAATCTTTACCACAGTTCTCCAATGAATCAGAACTAAATGAGCAATAATGCAGAAATATTTTCCCATTAGATTAGATTAGATTAGATTACTTTACAGTGTGGAAACAGGCCCTTCGGCCCAACAAGTCCACACCGACCCGCCGAAGCGCAAACCACCCATACCCCTACATTTACCCCTTACCTAACACTACGGACAATTTAGCATGGCCAATTCACCTGACCTGCACATCTTTGGACTGTGGGAGGAAACCAGAGCACCCGGAGGAAACCCACGCAGACACGGGGAGAATGTGCAAACTCCACACAGTCAGTCGCCTGAGGCGGGAATTGAACCCGGGTCTCTGGCGCTGCTAACCACTGTGCCACCGTGCCGCCTATAATATTTATGTCTGATGATAACTCATCTTCGATTTTGCTATTCTACAGATGGAGCAGATGGTGAAAAAGGATCTGCAGGAGGAGCTGGGAAAAAACATATCACAGTACTGAAAACCTATGTGTCACCCTGGGAACAGGCCATGGGCAACGACTCTGAACTGAAGGCAACTATGAATTTACACATGGAAAGTCCATCTGGCTTAACCAAGTTGCGTTATTATAAATCCTTCAACAGGTGAGGTTTCTGATGCCAGGTTAACAGAATATTCCTCCTTCCCTCCAGAATTGTCTTGGTCGCTTTGCAGTCTTCACTTTCCATTTTTGGGACTTTGATGTTGTGGCCATTTCGGAGATATGGATAAAGCAGGGACAGGAATGGTTGTTGTAGGTTCTGGGATTTAGATGTTTCAGTAAGAACAGAGAAGATGGTGAAAGGAGGGAGGTGTTGCATTGTCAGTCAAGGACAGTATTATGGTAGCAGAAAGGACGTTTGAGGACTTGTCTACTGAGGTTAGAAACAGGAAAGGAGAGGTCACCCTGTTGGGAGTTTTCTGTAGGCCTCCAAATAGTTCCAGAGATGCAGAGGAAAGGACAGCAAAGATGATTCTGGATAGGAGCGAGAGTAACAGGGTAGTTGTTATGGGGGCTTTAACTTTCCAAATATTGACTGGAAATACTATAGTTCGAGTTCTTTAGATGGGTCAGTTTTTGTCCAATGTGTGCAGGATGATAGGTAGACAGACCAACAAGGGATAATTCCTCATTGGATTTGGTACTGGGTAATGAACCGGGCGAGGTGTTAGATTTAAAGGTAGGCGAGCACTTTGGTGATAGTGACCACAATTCGGTTATGTTAACTTTAGTGATGGAAAGGGATAGGTATATAAGGCAGGGCAAGAGTTATGCTGGGGTAAAGGCAATTATGATATGATTTGGAAAGATTTAGGATGCATACGATGGGGAAGGAAACTACAGGGAATGGGCACAATTGAAATGTGGAGCTTTTCAAGGAACAGCTACTGCATGGCAGTACCTGTCAGGCAGGGAGGAAGTGGTCGAGGAGGGAACCGTGGTTTACTAAAGAAGTTGAATTGCTTGTCAAGAGGAAGAAGGAGGCTTATGTTCGGATGAGATGTGAAGGCTCAGTTAGGGTGCTTGAGAGTTACATGTTAGCCAGGAAAGACCTAAAGAGAGAGCTAAGAAGAACCAGGAGGGGACATGAGACATCATTGGCAGATAGGATCAAGGAAAACCCTAAAGCTTTCTATAGGTATGTCAGGAATAAAAGAATGACTAGAGAAAGATTATGGCCAATCAAGGATAGTTGTGGGAAGTTGTGCATGGGGTCTAAGGAGATAGGAGAAGCGCTAAATGAATATTTTTCGTCAGTATTCACACCGGAAAAAGATAATGTTGTCAAGGAGAATACTGAGATTCAGGCTACTCGACTAGATGGGATTGAGGTGCGTAAGGCAGAGGCGTTAGCAATTCTGGAAAGTGTGAAAATAGTTAAGTCCCCTAGGTCGGATGGGATTTATCCTCGGATTCTCTGGGAAGCCGGTGAGGAGATTGCAAAGCCTTTGGCTTTGATTTTTATGTCATCGTTGTCTACACGAATAGTGCCAGAGGACTGGAAGATAGCAAATGTTGTCTCCTTGTTCAAGAAAGGGTGTAGAGACAACCCTAGTAATTATAGACCAATGTGCCTTACTTTGGTTGTGGGTCAAGTGTTGGAAAAGGTTATAAGAGATATAATTTATAATCATCTAGAGAGGAATAAGTTGATTAGGGATAGTCAACATGGTTTCGTGACGGGTAGGTTGTGCCTCACAAATCTTATTGAATTCTTTGAGATGGTGGCCAAACAGGTGGATGAGGGTAAAGCATTTGATGTGGTGTATATGAATTTCAGTAAGGCGTATGATAAGGTTCCCTACCATAGGTTATTGCACAAAATACGGAGGCATGGGATTGAGGGTGATTTAGCGGTTTGGATCAGAAATTGCCGAGCTGAAAGAAGACAGTGGGTAGTGATTGATGGGGAAATGCTCATCCTGGAGTTCAGTTACTAGTGGGGTACTGCAACTATCTGTTTTGGGGCCACTGCTGTTTGTCATTTTTATAAATGATTTAGATGAGGGCGTGGAAGGATGGGTTCGTAAATTTGCAGATGACATGAAGATCAGTGGAGTTGTGGATAGTGTTGAAGGATGTTGCAGGTTACAGATGGACATAGATAAGCTGCAGAGCTGGGGTGAGAGGTAGAAAATGGAGTTTAATGCGGAAAAGTGTGAGGTGATCCACTTTGGAAGAAACAACAGGAATAAACAGTACTGGGCTAATGGTAATGGTAGTGTAGATAAGCAGCGAGATCTCTGTGTCCATGTGCACAGATCCCTGAAAGTTGCCACACAGGTTGATAGGGTTGTTAAAAGGCATAAGGTGTGTCAGCTTTTATTGGTAGAGGGATTGAGTTTCGGAGCCACGAGATCATGCTGCAGCTGTACAAAACTCTGGTGCGGCCGCACTTAGAGTACTGTGTAGATTATTAGTCACCTCATTATAGGAAGGATGAGGAAGCTTTGGAAAGGGTTCACAGGAGATTTACTAGGATGTTGCCTGGTATGGCGGGAAGGTCTTATGAAGGAAAGGCTGAGGGTCTTGAGGCTGTTTTCATTAGAGAGAAGGTTGAGAGGTGACTTAGTTGTGACATGTAAGATTATCGAGGGTTGACAGTGAGAGTCTTTTTCCTCGCATGTTGATGGCTTGCATGAGGGGACATAGCTTTACATTGAGGGGTGATAGATATAGGACAGATGTTAGAGATAGTTTCTCTACTTGGAGAGTAGTAGGGGCATGGAACAACCTGCCTGCAACAGTAGACTCACCAACTTTAAGGGCATTTAAATGGTCCTTGGTTAAACACATGGATGAAAATGGAATAGTGTAGGATAGATGGGCTTCAGATTGGTTCCACGGGTTGGCACAACATCGAGGGCCGAAGGGCCTGTACTGCACTCTAATGTTTTATGCTCTGTGTTCTATATGTCTGTATCAGAAAGTGTACATCTCCCAGTTTTGCAGAAGATGCATGTGTAGCAATGTTGGTAGGTAGGTAGTCTGGGTCATGGTGAGCTAATATATCAACATCCTGGGTGTTACCATTGACCAAAAACTCAACTAAACTGGCCATATGATTATTGTGACTACAAGAGCAGGTCAGAATCTAGGAATCTTGCAACAAGTAACTCAACATTTGACTCCCCAAAGCCTTTTCACGATCTACAAGGTGTGTAATAGAATCCTCCCTGCTTGTCTGGATGAGTGCAGCTCCAAAAACACTAATGGAGCTTGACATGTTCTAGGACAAAGCAGCCCATTTGATTGGCACTACATCCACAAACATTCTCTCTCTCCACCACCAGCTCACAATGTCAGCAGCATGTACCACCTAGAAGGTGCACTGAAGAAAATTACCAAGGTTAATTAGACAGCACCTTCCAAACCCATGACCAATACAGTCTAGCAGGTCAACGGCAGCAGATACTAGCTAATATTGACAACTGCAAATTCCACTCCAAGCAACACACCATTCTGACTTGGAAATACAGCACTGTTCCTTTACTGTCCCTGGGTCAAAATCATGGAACTCCCTCCAAATAGCATTGTTACATGTCATTAAACATCAATCTTACACTTTAGCACTCCAGCAAATTAACTGCAAAGGTTCAAGAAGGCAGCTCAACACCACCTTATCCAGGGCAATTAGGGATTGGTAATAAATGTATGTTTGCCATGAAGCCCACATTTCTGAATGCATAATCATTAAAACAAAATCAAATGATAATAACATCTCTTTGATTTTCTCAAAAATGCCCAAAAATTTTACTTTGTTTCAGCACTATGTATTGTACTGTGTATCAGCTAATTATTGTGGTTTATTTAAGACAGCAAACATGCTGACATGATTGACCGTGAATCCCACATCTCAGTCATATTGTGAAAACTCCTTGATTGGTCTTGTTCTTTGCTGATCAGCTCTGACAACAAATACATCCACAACATGCCTAAGGAGTTTGACAGGTGGTTATAAGAATTCACAGTTGTTACTGAGTCCTACTTTTTGTAGGTGTTGCAGCATAACTGACACTCAAGTGCTTTCTTCTGTCTGAGTGAACTTGTGGATCAGGATGTCTACATGGGACATACAATTCTATCCAGTCTCGAGGATGCTTGACATTGTCCTCTGGAAGAATTCCGGTGCTAATGTGATACTGAAGCATAATGTTCCAAATGGTGAAGGCTGTGAGCAAATTAAGAGGGGCAGTGTCCCAAAAAAACATGGTTTGCATCTTGTTTCATGTAGAACTCTATCCTGACTTTGCAAAGTCCCCATCCACAGACAAGATACAATGAACTTTGCATTAAATTATATTTTTATTACAATTAAATTACATTTGTGAGATCTGGGCAGATTCTGACATCCATTGGGCTTTGGCACTGAGTCCATTCTAAGTCCATTCTATTCATTTATTACAGGTGAAATAACCCCTTGCTTTAACATAGAGTCAATTTCCTTCTTCATCTTTGATGAGAGAGGATAAGCAACCTTACTGGATGTAAACAGACATTGGCTACATTTCAGGAAGTGAAGTGATGTTGTATACTGTTTCCAGTTTTCCAGTGTGCACAGCTGTGGAAATTCAACTTCAGTGGTTATAAGTTGATCTTCTCAGCTTTCCAATTCCTTGACTTGTCAAAGCAAATGCAAGGTGGTAGAGCTGGTTCACTTGTGGAAAGTTTCAATTATTTTTCTCTTTCTAAATTGAAGAGTTATGTTCAGTTGTCCTCTGATATTCAGTTCTAAACCTCGGTCCACAGAATTAAACTTTTCTCCAATTACCGTTTAGTATCACAAAGAACTAATGCTTCTGCACCTGCGTCTAACTGAAAGGTTAAATAAAGTAATAGAGGTGTACAGCACAGAAACAGACCCTTCGGTCCAACTCACCCATGCTGACCAGATATCCCAACCTAATCTAGTCCCACCTGCCAGCACCCGGTCCATATCCCTCCAACCTGTTCCTATTCATATACCCATCCAGATGCCTTTTAAATGTTGCAATTGTACCAGCCTCCACCACTTCCTCTGGCAGCTCATTCCATACACGTACCAATCTCTGCTTGAAAACGTTGCCCCTTAGGTCTTTTTTATATCTTTCCCCTGTCATCCTAAATCTATGCCCCCTAGTTCTGGACTCCCCCATCCCAGGGAAAAGATGATCAGATGGGCCAATGGGCTGAGGAGTGGCAGATGGAGTTTAATTTAGATAAATGTGAGGTGCTGCATTTTGGAAAGACAGGGCAGGGCATATACACTTAATAGTAAGGTGCAAGGGAGTGTTGCTGAACAAAGAGACCTTGGAGTGCAGGTTCATAGCTCCTTGAAAGTGGAGTCGCAGGTAGATAGGATAGTGAAGAAGGTGTTTGGTATGCTTTCCTTTATTGGTCAAAGCAATGAGTATAGGAGTTGGGAGGTCATTTTGCAGCTGTACAGGACATTGTTAGGCCATTTTTGGAATATTGCGTGCAGTTCTGGTCTCCTTCCTATCGGAAGGATGTTGTGAAACTTGAAAGGATTCAGAAAGGATTTACAAGGATGTTGCCAAGGTTGGAGGATTTCAGCAAAACCAAGAGGCTGAACAGGCTGGGGCTGTTTTCCCTGGAGTGTTGGAGGCTGAGGGGTGACCTTATAGAGGTTTATAAATTCATGACGGGCATGGATAGGGTAAATAGACAAAATCTTTTCCCTGTGGTGGGGGAAGTCCAGAACTAGGGGGCATAGGTTTAGGGTGAGAAGGGAAAGATATAAAAGAGACCTATGGGGCAACTTATTCATGCAGAGTGTGGTGCATGTATGGAATGAGCTGCCAGAACAAGTGGTGGAGGCTGGTACAATTGAAACATTTAAAAGGCAACTGGATGGGGAGATGAATAGGAAGGGTTTGGAGGGATATGGGCCGGGAGCTGGCAGGTGGGACTAGATTGGGTTGGGATATCTGGTCAGCATGGACAGGTTGGACCAAAGAGTTTGTTTCTGTGCTGTACATCTCAATGACTCTATAACAGTTTTTGGGATCTTGCTCTGTACAAATTAGCCACCACATCCACTGGGGCATTGACCATCTTTCTGAAATGCTTCATTGGCTGGAAAGTGCTTGGTGAGGTTATGCTGCAATACAATGTTTTCTTTCTTTCTTTCAAATCTCTGTGTTATTTGATTCTACCCTGTCATCCACTCTGGAGCAGTGGAATGTCGAATTGGAAAAGCTTACTGCCATTCTAAGTGAGCTAGTAATATGGCCATTGACAGACAATGAGAGATTTCTGATACATAACAGTACAAGATTACTTGAAACAGCTGAGAAACAGGCTAGCTTCCAACGAGAATATGTGCTGCAGATAAAGACTGAAGATGTATTAAATAGTGATGGTCACATCAAAGGGTCACTTTTATTTCCTGAGCAGGTTGCTGCTGTGGGCAATTCTAAACAATTCGAGGAAAACACATTTTGTGTTATAAGTTTACTGACATTTTCTTCAAATCTTTTTGAAGTGGGTTTTGTTGCTAAAAGATTTTGTCTAATAACTGGAATAAGCAGACCCAATTACCTGGCTCAGCTTTCTCTTGTCTATTTTCTAAAATACTTGCTGTTGGCTATTTTTCGCTGTGCAGTGCATCCTGCAGAAACAGAGTCAGAGAGATGTACAGTACAGAAACAGACCCTTCGGTCCAACTCGTCCATGCCGACCAGATATCCCAATCCAATCTAGTCCCACCTGCCAGCACCCAGTCCATATCCCTCCAAACCCTTCCTATTCATCTCCCCATCCAGATGCCTTTTAAATCTGTAATTGTACCAGCCTCCACCGCTTCCTCTGGCAACTCATTCCATACATGTACCACCCTCTGCGTGAAAAAGTTACCCCTTAGATCCCTTTTATATCTTTCCCCTCTCACCCTAAACCTATGCCCTCTTGAAACAAATCTTGTTTCCCCTTCCTTGGATATCAGGACTCAGGTAACTTCTGCTTGATTCCTAGATCTTGTCAAGGAAATGCATCACAATATCATTAAAATCTTCTGTTTCATTGGGACTTTTTAGATTTTTATGTAAAAACTTATTTCTGTGACTCACATCTTGGGACAGGCATTTATTGCATTAATGATATGTTGTGTCTTTGGTGAGACAATTTTAAGACCAGCACTTTTCTGCCACACTGATAAGTTATCTGAGGTTCTTTCAGTCAACATTCTCCCACCCCAACACTATTTTTGTACACCACTTCTCTGCTTTTGACTTTAACACATTGCACTCGGTCAGTCATTTTTCGGTTATGGTTCTCCCTACCATTCCAAATCGCTGTTCAATTGTTCTTCCTGACCTCGGTTTCTATTCTTAGTTGAACTGCCTTTAAGTCATCTCTTGACTTCAAGTGGTCAGACAATGCTTCAGCTAAGACATCAAAACATTACTGTCACTGATTAGTTCTTTTAAGCTGCCTTAAGCTTTTAATAGTTCTCTGCAAGTCTGTGGAGATCACTGATAGAAGTATTCATCCTTTCCATCTGTCAATGAGAGCACTTGCTCAGTTTTGTCCATATGATAATGTATTTTTTTTGCAGGTTGAAGAAAGTATCTAGTTCTTTTATTACTTCCTTGCATGGATTTTTTTTATTTTTGTTAATCCTGTAACTGACAAGGCTATCGTTTGAACAGCCACCCAATGCATACAACAGTGTAAAGGTAAAGTTACCATATTCAGATCATAGGACTGCTCTCTCATCAAAGAGAGATGATTGGTGGCGGTTTAACCTGAGGGTCACCATAACTCAGGTGAGGGGAGAGGTTGAGAAGGAGAGTCCTTCATGGTAACCTCAGCCAGTGCAGGAATGGAACCCACGCTGTTGGCTCATTCTGAATTGCAAACCGATGTCCAGCCCACTGAGTAACACCAACGCCCAGTTATGTACTGACCTGCTCACTGCTTGGATTCGCAGTGAGGCCTAATGCAGTGTAATTCAGGCACACCTCTGCCCGATTGAATCTGCAACATGATCAGAGCTTTTTAATAATGACTGACTCATTTAACCTCTCCATATCCCCCTGCAGATTCATTGTGTCATTCTCACTACTTGTCTTCATCCCTCTTTCTGGGTTATCTGCAATCTTGGCGAGTCAAATCCCACACTGTAGTCCCTGTCACGCAAGAAAAGTACATGGCAAAAAAGTAGTCGAGAGTGTGGTGTTGGAAAAGCACAATGGGTCAGGCAGCATCTGAGGAGCAGGAGAATCAATTTTTTGCACATAAGCCCATCACCAGGAAGTAGTGCCTAAGGAGAAGTCTGCATGTTCACAAGAAAAGATGTGGGACAAGATCAACAGAAAAGTTCAACTCAATATCAAATCATGAAACAATTGAATGGTTTCCCTCTCTTCCATTCCCTTTGTTTAGTCTTTAAAAGATGTGGGTGTTTTTACCCATTCATAATTTCATTAGATTACATTACAGTGTGGAAACAGGCCCTTCGGCCCAACAAGTCCACACCGACCCGCCGAAGCGAAACCCACCCATACCCCTACATTTACCCCTTACCTAACACTACGGGCAATTTAGCATGGCCAATTCACCTGACCCTGCACATCTTTTGGACTGTGGGAGGAAACCGGAGCACCCGGAGGAAACCCACGCAGACACGGGGAGAACGTGCAAACTCCACACAGTCAGTCGCCTGAGGCGGGAATTGAACCCGGGTCTCAGGCGCTGTGAGGATGGATGGATGATGGTGAGCTGCCATATTGAATTACTTCAATCATTGCAGTTTAGGGGCCCTCTCAGTTCTGTTAGGAACAGAGTTGGAGGATTTTGACCTGGTGACAATAAAGCTATAACGATTTAGTTCCAAGTCAGGATGGTGTGTGGCTTGGAAGAGATCTTGCAGATGGTGGTGGTTTCATGCATCTGTTGTCCTTGTCCATCTCAGTTTGATGCATTTTGAAACTGCTGACAAAGACTTGGTGAGTTGTTGCAGTGCAACCTGTTGACAGAACACACTAATGACACTGTGTACCATTGATAGAGTGAGTGAATCTGTAAGGTGGTGAGGTACTTTGCCTAGGATTGTGTCAGGTTTCTTCAGCGTTGTTGGAGCTGCATTCATCCAAACATGTGAAGAGTAATCCATCATACTCCTGACTTGTAGATAGTTGGACAGGCTTTGGGGAGTCAGGAATGAGTGCCCTGACACAGAATTCCCAGCCTCTTTTATTTCTGAATTGCAACCTGGGAATGTGTGTTTGTGCGACTTCTGTCACTGCTAGAATTAAGGGAGTTCATTTTGTGTGGCTTGCTAATGTTTACTGACAATTAGAAAATGTTTATGTCACAACATTTGTTTCTTAGCCACTTACCAAACAGCTGTGTGAAGTACCCAGTCTGTAACAGTTGTTGTATTTTCGAGGCAAGTTGCCTGCCCATGTGTGACTGAAAGGCATTTTTTGATTAAAGGCTCAAAATAACCAGACTGGTTATTTCCAAAAATCTTTAAAATAACTGTTATAATATACCAGTTTTACATGCAAATATCCCAAAGGCAGTGAGAAGTGTACTGTTAAAACTCCCGAAGTCTTTTGCAACTGTCCGTGACCTGATTAGTTTTCTTAAATTAGACTGTTGCTCTGTGACTTGATATGGCCGTGTCATTAGATACAGCAGCTTAGCTCTGAAATCACTGCCTACATTCTTCCAGCCACCTTATTAAAGAAACTGCACTCTCCCCAGGGAAGGACATACTTTCAAATAAATCCAACCTAGAATTTAGATTAAACACGAAAATCTTCAAAACTGACAGCATCTTGAGAAATTGTGGGCATGAGGTGCTATAAATTCCCACTAACATTTTTAAAATCTCCCTATTTTCAAAAGCATTTGTATTCTGTCATTTAAAATTAGGAGTTTTAAAATTAGGAGTCTACAACACTGAAACAGGCCATTCCACCCAACTGTTTTATATATAGTGTTAATGCTCCACACAAGCCTCCTCCTATCTGTTTTCACCTAATCTTATCAGCATTTTGCACATTATTTCTTCACTGATTGTCACTGAATAAATTCAAAGGCAGGGTTTTGTACTTATTTTACAGAATGGTGGGAAACTGATGGCATCCTTGGGTGAAAGAGATCTTTCTGCCTTATATACTGTCATCCTGCATTATAAATTAAAGCTGAACTTGTGTTTAAAATCCTTTTCAGAACTGCGATGCCGTATGGAGGGTTTGAAAAGGCAGCCAAACTCATGACTTTTCAGCTCCCGGAATTTGATACAGCTCCTCCAGAACCCGAGCCTGTGATCATATTTCACCAAGACATCAGCTGCCGGCCAAACTTTAACAGGACCCCTCTGGGCTGGACTCCAATGAGCACAGATTCTTTGGTTAACCTTGGAATAGATCTCGAGTTCAATGCTGAAACTGATGACCTGTAGAAGGCATGAACGGGTAGCTTAAAGTCACTTGTTTGGCCCTAGCTCAGGAGCACTTTGAACAGATTGCATTAGACGTGACATTTGGCTAGAATCATCAGTGTATCATTGCATAGTCTTTAAAAGTTGGTGGCTTCTCAAGACCTCTTCCCTCATCCATTATTAACATATTTTGTTACTTTACTCAAATACTGATCTATAACAGGTTTCAGGTTCCTGTAACAGTTGTAGTTCACATGTTTTAAGTAAGAGTACACAAAGCGAAGTATGATTGAAATACGTTTTTGCCTTTGATGCCTCTAAGACAGTTATGTTATCAGGCAACTATTTTCTAAACAAAATAAAAGTTCCCAGAAAACGTTGACTGTATTTAGTTCTATATGTGAAACACGGCCACGAACCTGTAAATGTTTGTTCACATATCTGCATTTGGTGCACCAAATCTAGTTTACCACACAGGAAACAGATCTCCCAGTTTCACTCCAAGTGCAGCAACATTGATTTATACAGTACCTTACATATAGTAAAACATCAGAGGGTGCTGAGTAGGATCGTTATCAAACAGAATTTGACACCAAAAGCAACATAAGGAGATATTAGGGCAGGTGACCTTGGTCAATGAGGTTCGTTTTAAGGAGCATTTTAAAGGAGGAAAACAAGGCACAGAAGGAAATCCACAGCATATGGCTGTGCCTCCAGCTGTCAAAGGTGGAAGGATTAAAATTCAGGATGGTAAGGAAACCAGAATTGAAGGAACAGAGATTTATTTATTTTTCCTTATTCTTTCATGGCTTTAAATGTCGCTGACCAGGCCAGCATTCAATGCCCACCTTACTTTCGCATAAAATGCACTGCTTGTTCAGGCATTTCAGAGGCAGTTAAGAGTTAACCACATTGCTGTGAATCTGGAATCACATGTAGGCCAAACCAAGTAAGCATGGCAGATTTATTTCCCTAAAGGACTTTAATGAACCAGATTTTTAAAAAAAACAAACAATGGGTACCATGACTGAAAGTAGCTTTGATTTCCAGGCTTACGAATTGGAATTACATGCCACTGGTGGGATTGGAATAAAGGTTCCCAAAACATTAACAAGTACCTCTGGATTACTAGGCCATTGACATTACTATAGCACCATCATCTCCCCTTATTATTTTGGAGGTTTGTGGGGCTGGAAGAGGTTACAGAGATAGAGACAGCCAAAACTGTGATTTGAAAACAACAATAAGGATTTTAAGGAATTTCTGAACCAGACGCCGACATAGATCAGCCATAATGAATGATGAATGACTGGCTTCAGTGCCTGTTATGACCTGAGCACAGAAATTTAGATAACCTCAACTCCTTGATAATGCCCTCCACTGCATCTCATCCACGTCCCGCACCTCTGCCTTTGAACCCTACGCCTCCAACCAGAACAAGGACAGAACCTCCCTGGATCCTCATCTTCCACCCCATCAACCTTCGCATGCAATGCATCATCCTCTGCCATTTCCGCCACCTACAAACAGACCCCACCACCAGGGATAGATTTCCCTCCCCAACCCTATCCGCTTTCCGCAATGACTGTTCCCTTCGCGACTACCTGGTCAGGTCCACGCCCCCCCAACAACCCACAGTCCCATCCTGGCACCTTCCCCTGCCACCACAGGAATTGCAAAGCCTGCGCCCTCACCTTCCCCCTCATCTCCATCCAAGGCCCCAAAGGAGCCTTCCACATCCATCAAAGTTTCACCTGTACTTCCACATGTCATTTACTGTATCCAATGCTCCCGATGTGGTCTCCTGGACACCTACTCGCAGAGCACTTCAGAGAACATCTCTGGGACACCTGCACCAATTAACCCCACAACCCCATGGCTGAACATTTCAACTCCCCCTCGCCGAGAACGTCTCATCTTGTGCCTCGGGACCCTTCAACCCCCAGGGCATCAATGTGGATTTCACCAGTTTCCTCACTTCCCCTCCCCCCCACTTTACCCCAGTTCCAACCTTCCAGCTCAGCACCGTCCTCATGACCTGTCCCACCTGTTAATCTTCCTTCCCACCTATCCACTCCACCCTCCTTCCTGACCTATCACCTTTACCCCCACCTCCATCCACCTATTGCACTCTCGGCTACCTTCCCCCCACCCAGCCCCACGCCCCTCCCATTTATCTCTTCACGCCCAAGGTTCCCAAACTCATTCCTGATGAAGGGCTTTTGCCAGAAACATCGATTCTCCTGCTCCTTGGATGCTGCCTGACCTGCTGTGCTTTTCCAGCACCACTCTTGACTCTAATCTCCAGCATCTGCAGTCCTCACTTTCGCCGAATGTTGGAATTGTCAAGTCTAAAGTTAACAAAAGCATAAAAGGTTTCAGTCGCAAAAGGAGCTGAGGCAGAGGAGTTCAGTGATCTTAGCAAGGGGGGAATAAATGGTCTTCTGAATATTGTTCAGCTGTGTCACATCGTGAAACATTAAGTCAGTGTTAGTCAATTGAAATCATCAATTAGTGTAAGGATTTTTAAATTTACCCATTCACACGGCGAGGGCATCACTGGTAAGGCCAGTGTTTGTTGCGCATCCCGAATTGCCCAGAGAACAGTTAAGACTGAACCACATTGCTGTGGTGTGGAGTCACATGCAGGCCAGACCAATTAATGACAGCAGTTTCCTTTCCTAAAGGGCATTAAAGTGGCTACAGTGGCGCTGTCTTATCCACATGTGTTGTTTTAGTGGAAAAGCCCCTCACACATTAATGAACAGTGGTGGATGTTTGCTCAATTAAAGTGCTCAAGACTCAATAAAACAACAGCACACAGTCATATTAGCATAAGTATGCACAATCAAGACCACAGGCCCAACAATATTGGCTTTTACTGATTTCATTTTATTTAACAGAAATGCAGGTAGCTATAATACTATTCAGTGCTAATGTTCTCATCTCTTGACCCTGATCAGAAGTTACAGATTTAAGTCTGTCTCTGAAATTTAAAATGATCATCTCAATTAAGGCTTTAGCATAGGTCAGGGGATGCCATTTTTCAAATGAGACGTTAAACTGAGTTCCTGGAAGCCTATTCAGATAGAAGATGTATGCGTCTTTTGCAAACAAGAAATGAGAGCTCCCCATTTATCAATCCATTCATGTCTCTATCAAGACCAGTAAAATAGAGAGGGGAAGGAGATTGTCCTTGCAATAGAAATGAAGAAAAGTTGGTGATCACAATTGTTCTCCTGGTGTACAACCCACCACATCAGCATTGCTCAAGATGAATTTCACCAGCATCAGCTTCAGCAGAGAAGGAGAAATTGAGAGAGAAGTTTGGAGGAAGGAGAACTCAAGCATCACAGAGGTGGTGATGTCACTGGGGCCTCCATAGACTTACAGCAAATACATTTATTTGTCCACCACTGTATAAACCTGCTCTAGAGGAAAAATGTAAAAGTACGGCAAATAACCTTCAGAAGGTAAATTGGAAAGAGGAGTAAAAATGAACTCCGTGGCAATGGCTGTGTATTCAGACAGCACACTTAACATTGTGAATTGTTGAAACAAAACAGTTGTCTTTCTATCTTGGTTCATTCCATTGCTACCCCAGTGACTTGCCATCTTATTGTCTTCATTGAGAATTTCAGATGAATGATCCAGTTAGAAGGTTTGGCGATCATCTTTGGCATGAGAATGTTCCACCAATACCTTTACGGACCACAAACCACAAACCACTGGGGCTGCTTAAAGAAGACAGGACCATGCCACCGATAGCTTCAGGTCAAATTCAGTGGGAGGCTCTTATTCTAAGCGGGTACAATTACAAGTTGGAACACCGTCTGGGAGGCCAAGTGACAGATGCGATAACTTCAGCCGCTTCCCACTGGCAAATACTCCATTAGTGGTGCTACCAGGGGAAGAGTCCGTTATGTTTGTAAACTTTCTGGTCATCGCTTACAACATCAGACTATGGACACAAAAAGATCCTGTTGGTGGTGATGGGAAAACAAAAGGATCATCATAACCAGTAATGAAACCCTCCTGGACCTGACGAGACAAGACCATGGTACAGGACGGCATATTCTTACTGGAGCAAGAGTGATTGTTGCGAGCAAAGGTGGCTGCCAGATACTGGCTGAAGTCTACCAGAGTTATCCAATGGTTCCCAAAATGAAGATGCTGGTGAAAAGTTGCACCTGGTGATCAGGATTGGATGCCAGCATTGCTGTGTTCGTGGTACAGTCCCCAGAGTGCCAACAAAAACAGAAAGTACTGCCAGCAGCTCCTCCACGTTTGTGGGAATGGCCGGGTAAACCCCGAACACAGTTACATATCAACTATGCCTGTCCTTTCATGGGTTTGATGCTTTTCATCATTGTGGATTCATTGTGGACATGCTTAGAGTTCATTCGTCAGACATGGGACAACAACTGGAAAGTTGGGTGAATGTTTTGCAATGCCAACCCAGAGGTGTTGGTCACAGATAACAGGCCATCATTTACCAGCAGGGAATTCAAGTATTGCCCAAAGTTGAATGGCACTTGACATGTAAGGACAGCTCCATACCACCTGTCATCCAATGGTGTGGCGGAAGGAGCAAACAAATTTTGAGGACAGCGTTAAAGGAATAGCCTAAAGCTTCACTTGAAAACAACTGTCCCGGTTCCTGTTTGATTAAAGGACCATCCCTCACGCCACCACAAGGATACCTCCAGCAGCTTTGCTGATGTGGAGAAGACTAAGTGCTAGATTAAATCTAATCTTCCCAGACCTGGGAATGGAGAGGGTGAAATGGCCTCAGGAACATCAATTCCAGACTCAAGACGCCTCAAAGTGAGAAAGGCAGTTTACTTCAGGGGACGAAGTTGGGTGTTGAGTGGCCCTGCATGGATAAGAGACATGGTCAACATGAGGTCAGGACCTGTGACATACAAAGTTCAGGTTGGAGAGGCAATCCTGTACAAGCATGTGAAAGCTGCAACCTCACAAACGCAACAGGAGCAAAACCTATTTGGCTCCTTGGAACATCCGGCAAGACTGTCAGAACCTGTGGGTTCTCCTGCACTGCCTAGTGTCAAAAAAACCTCTGAAGATGAGATGGACATGGCAGATGTCACAGCCTCGATGCCATTACTGTCTGAAGAAGATGAATTTCAGACAAGATGCTCAGGACACAAGAGGCGGGCTATGATCCAGTACACACTGCCAGTAGCCAAGGGAGAGTTGGAGGAACCAGATCTGGTGCGAAAATGCCCCAGGAGAAGCTACAGGAAGAGGAACAGTCCTACATCGCAGGACTTGGATGGGGAGAAATGTAGTGATTGGAATGAGGTCAGCCAATTGGACCTTGTAAAATATGAGTTCTTCATTCGGGCTGTTAACCTGGTCTAATTAGGGAGTCCTGGCTGATAGATATAACCAGGAACATCGGGGTTCTGTTCACTATAGGAGCTGGCTCTGAGCGAGTTGGGTCAGTGTGGTGTACTACGTATGTGTAAATTAAGGGTGACTTGGTGATGGGATCCCGACCTTCATGGAGTTATTTCACTGATGTTCTGTCTTAAACAGATACTGTAATACTGCAGTGTTATATTCTGGATCATTATCCACATGAGAAGTCAGTTATTGGGATCAGGACAGCAGATTGAAACACAACAAGAATAAGTTTTGAAATTGAAAGGGAATAATCTACTGTGAAAGAAAGACTTATATTTGTTCGCAGCCCCTTTCAGGATCCCAGAATGTACGAATGGCATTTGTAACCAAAATGCTAAGTTTTGAAATGTTATTTCTGTGATGTGGTAAACACTCAGGCAGTTGTCGCACTTTCTGTTCGAGATGGGAATGTGCACAGTCTCTAGTCGCACTATTACACAAGTCACAACATGAATTTATTTTACCCAGTTCATCATATGGCCAATCAAATACTTTCTCTATAGTATACTTGCTGGATAGCTCATATTTTGATTTGTTTTAGTTTTAACAAAGTTGCCTCTCATTGAAACATAAGCACATTGTGCTTTAGAACCTGCTTGAACAGTAAAACAAGAGTTTATCAACAAAAGAGATGAAGGTAAAATAGAATAAATCAAAACGTCTTTTTGGATACAAATTCAAAATATTTTTTAAACTGCAGTAAATGTACAATCCCATAACACCAAACTCCTTTGAAAACTGAAAAGAAACAAAATTGCTTTTGCAACAATACCATAAACACCACATGTACAGTAGTCACACCAGAGTCCTTGTATATAAAACCTTAGCAGGGTTTAAGTCACTTGTGACTTCAACTTCTCGAATGGAACTTCAGATAGCTTCTCTCTGAGTTCTTATCCGTTTGAGCTTAAATGTACTCAGCTTTAAGTAAACTCTTAAGAATTTTATTTCAACACTTCTGGTCTGGTATTCGTACTAACTTTGAAATTCTGGAAAAGATATGCAGCTCAGGTTGTCTGCTCGCTGAGCTGGTGGATTTGTTCTCAGATGCTTCGCCACCATTATCAGTGAGCCTCCGGTGAGGTATTGGTGCTCTGTCCCGCTTGTTATTTATCTGATATGGTTTGTTGTGGTGGGTGATATCATTTCCGGTTCTGTTTCTGAGAGGTTGGTAAATGGGGCCCAAATCTATATGTTTGTTAATGGAGTTCCGATTTGAATGCCAGATCTCTAGCAATTCCTGTGTGTGTCTTTGCTTAGCCTGTCCCAGGATGAATGTATTGTCCCAGTCAAACCGGTATCCCTCTTCTCCTGTGTGTATGGATACCAGTGATAGTTGGTCATGACTTTTGGTGGCTAGTTTGTGCTCATGTATCCAGGTGGCTAGTTTCCTGCCCGTTTGTCCAATGAAATGTTTATTGTAGTCCTGGCAGGATATTTTGTATATGATGTTCGTTTTGCTGGCTGTTGGTACGGGGTCCTTTAAATTAATCAGGACCTGTTTCAGTGCGGTGGTAGTTTTGTGGGCTACAGTGATGCCTAGGGGCTGGAGTAGTTTGGTCGTTGTGTCCGAAATGTCTTTGATGTATGGTAGTGTGGTTAGAGTTTCTGGGCGTGTTGCACCTTCCTGTTTAGGTCTGTTGTGCAGGAATCGGTGGGCTGCACTTATCGGGTACACATTGTTCCTGAATATGTTGTGTAGGTGTTTTTCCTCGGCCTCTCGACAGGAATATTGTAATCCTACAGGCAGACAAAGGGCGCATGACCGTCATCCTGAACAGAATACAATACAATGAAAATGCAAACACACTACTCGCTGATACCGACAGATACCAACAGGTGGCGATGGATCTGACTCCATAGCTAGAAAACCGTATTACAACATCCCTGAGGAAACTACACAAAGCAAGTAAAATTAACAAGATAGACCTCCATAGAATGAAACCCCTCGGATCCAACACACCCAGTTTCTACGGATTACCAAAGGTACACAAACCTGGGGCCCCCCCTCAGACCCTTAGTCTCACTTTTCAGCACCCTGACACATAGACTCGCAAAGGAACTGCAACACAAACTGAAACACCTTGTAGAAGAGCCAGGAATTCCTCAACATCAAAGACACCAAGGTAGAGGTTGACGAGGTCATGGTTTCCTTTGATGTAAAAGCCCAATTCACATCAATAAACATCACCCTGGCCAAAGAAACACTGGCCTCCCTGTTAGACGAACCAAGGATACAAACACCTGACAGCACCAACTCCATCAGCAAGGTCAGCATCCTCAAACTAGTAGACCTGTGTCTCACAATCCACTTCACCTTCAACGACAAGATCTGCAAACAAATCAATGGGATGTCTATGGGATTACCAATATCAGGACTTATAGCAGAAGCAGTTATGCAGAAGTTAAAAGGAACACAATCCAGCCCAAGCTTTGGGTCCACTATGTGGATGACACCTTTGGCAGCACGAAAAGCAACAAATTAGAAGAAACCAACAAAGACATAAACAATATCCTTATCAGTATAATATTCATCAAAGAGGAAGAGAACAATAACTGACTCCCCTTCCTCGATGTCACAGTAAAACCAAGAGCCAATGGAGAGCTGCAGACCTGCATTTACACACACACAGACCAGATACTCAACTACAGGGGCAACTATCCCAACACCCACAGGGATCTGTATCAGGACATTATTTAAATGAGCCACAACACACTGCAGCACCCAGGAACTAGGAGAAGCCGAAGAAAAACACCGACACAATGTATTCAGGAACAAGAGGTACCCGATAAGCACAGTCCGCTGACTCTTACACAACAGACCTAAACGGGAAGACACAACACACCCAGAGACTCTAGCCACCCTATTATACATCAAACTCATCTCGGACATGACGACCAGACTACTCTGGCCCCTTGGCATCATGGCAGCCCACAAACCTACCAACACACTGAAGCAGCTCCTGATGAATTTAAAGGACCTTATACCAACAATCAGCAGAACGAACATCAATACAAACTATCCTGCAAGGACTGCAACAAACATTTCATTGGACAAACGGGCAGGAGACTAGCCACCAGGATACATGAGCCAACAAAAGTCATGACCAAATCATTACCTTAGCAGGGATGACAGTGGAGGAACAATGGCGGATATTTCTGAGTATAATGCAGAAGTTGCAGGATCAGTTCATTCCTAAAAGGAAGAAAGATCCCAGGAGGAGGCATGGGCGGCCGTGGCTGACGAGGGAAGTTAAGAAATATATAAAGTTAAAAGAGAAAAAGTATAACATAGCAAAGATAAGTGGGAAATCTGAGGACTGGGAAGCTTTTAAAGAGCAACAGAGGATTACTAAGAAGGAAATACGCAGCGGAAAAATGAGGTACGAAGGTAAACTGGCCAATAATATAAAGGAGGATAGTAAAAGCTTTTTTAGGTATGTGCAAGGCAAAAAAATGGTTAGGACTAAAATTGGGCCCTTGAAGACAGAAACAGGGGAATATATTACGGGGAACAAAGAAATGGCAGAAGAATTAAATGGGTACTTCAGATCTGTGTTCACTGGGAAGACACAAGTAATCTCCCTGAGGTAACAGTGACTGAAGGACCTGAACTTAAGGGAATTTATGTTTGCCAGGATTTGGTGTTGGAGAGACTGTTAGGTCTGAAGGTTGATAAGTCTCCGGGGCCTGATTGTCTACATCCCAGGGTACTGAAGGAGGTGGCTCGGGAAATCGTGGATGCGTTGGTGATTATTTTCCAGAGTTCGATAGATTCAGGATCGGTTCCTGAGGATTGGAGGGTGGCTAATGTTATACCACTTTTCAAGAAAGGTGGGAGAGAGAAAGCAGGAAATTATAGACCAGTTAGTCTGACCTCAGTGGTGGGAAAGATGCTGGAGTCTATTATAAAGGATGTAATAACGGCACATCTGGATAGTAGTAACAGGATAGGACAGAGTCAGCATGGATTTATGACGGGGAAATCATGCTTGACTAATCTTCTTGAATTTTTTGAGGATGTAACTCTGAAGATGGACGAGGGAGATCCAGTAGATGTAGTGTACCTGGACTTTCAGAAAGCTTTTGATAAAGTCCCACACAGGAGGTTAGTGAGTAAAATTAGGGCGCATGGTATTGGGGGCAAAGTACTAGATTGGATGGAAAATTGGTTGGCTGATAGGAAACAAAGGGTAGTGTTAAACGGCTCCATTTCGGAATGGCAGGCAGTGACCAGTGGGGTACCACAGGGATCCGTGCTGGGACCACAGCTTTTTACAATATATGTTAGTGATATAGAAGATGGTATCAGCAATAACATTAGTAAATTTGCTGATGATACAAAGCTGGGTGACAGGGTGAAATGTGAAGAGAATGTTAGGAGATTACAGGGTGACCTGGACAAGTTAGGTGAGTGGGCAGATGCATGGCAGATGCAGTTTAATGTGGATAAATGTATGGTTATCACTTTGGTGGCAAGAACAGGAAGGCAGATTACTACCTCAATGGAATCAATTTAGGTAAAGGGGCAGTACAGAGAGATCTGGGTGTTCTTGTACACCAGTCAATAAAGGCAAGCATGCAGGTACAGCAGGTAGTGAAGAAGGCCAATAGCATGCTGGCCTTCATAACAAGAGGAATTGAGTATAGAAGCAAAGAGGTGCTTCTGCAGCTGTACAGGGCCCTGGTGAGACCACACCTGGAGTACTGTGTGCAGTTCTGGTCTCCAAATTTGAGGAAAGACATTCTGGCTATTGAGGGAGTGCAGCGTAGGTTCACGAGGTCAATTCCTGGAATGGCGGGATTACCTTACACTGAAAGACTGAAGCGACTGGGCTTGTATACCCTTGAGTTTAGAAGACTGAGAGGAGATCTGATTGAGACATATAAGATTATGAAAGGATTGGACACTCTGGCAGCAGGAAACATGTTTCCGCTGATGGGTGAGTGCCGAACCAGAGGACACAGCTTAAAAATACGGGGTAGATCATTTAGGACAGAGATGAGGAGAAACTTCTTCACCCAGAGAGTGGTGGCTGTGTGGAATGCTCTGCCCCAGAGGGCAGTGGAGGCCCAGTCTCTGGATTCATTTAAGAAAGAGTTGGAGAGAGCTCTCAAAGATAGTGGAATCAAGGGTTATGGAGATAAGGCAGGAAGAGGATACTGATTAGGAATGATCAGCCATGATCATATTGAATGGCGGTGCAGGCTCGAAGGGCTGAATGGCCTACTCCTGCACCTATTGTCTATTGTCTATCACTGGTATCCATACACACAGGTGAAGAAGGACAGCAGGTTGACTGGGACAATACATTCATCCTGGGACAGGCTAAACAAAGACAATAGGAATTCCTAGAGGTCTGGCATTCAAACGGGAACTCCATTAACAAATATATCGATTTGGACCCCATTTCCTCTGAGAAATAGAACTGGGAATGATATCACCCACCACAACAAACCAAGACAGATAAAGAATAAGCGGGACAGAGCATCCATGCCTCACCGGAGGCTCACTGATGATGGTGACGAAACGTCTGAGAATAAATCCAACAGCTCAGTGAGCAATCTTACAACCTGATTAGTACTAACTCCCTACTTGAAAGTAATCTGGTTCACTACATATCATTCCGTCTTAGAAGCACTGGATTCGATTCCCTAATGTATGGAAACAGGCCCTTTGGCCCAACAAGTCCACACCGACCCTCCAAAAAGTAACTCACTCAAACTCATTCCCCTATCTTCTATTTACCCCTGACTAATGCACCTAATACTATGGACAATTTAGGCTTGGCCAATTCACCTGACCTGCACATCTTTTGATTGTCGGAGGAAACCGGAGCACCCGAAGGAAACCCACGCAGACACAGGGAGAATGTGCAAACTCCACACAGATAGTCACCGAGGTGGGAATTGAATTCGAGTCCCTGGCGCTGTGAGGCAGCAGTGTTAACCACTGAGCCATCGAGCTGCCTGCAGCCATTATGCAGTCATTGTATTCCAAGTACTTCACAGCACTGCTCAAAATAGTACAACTGAAATTAAAAGTCTCCTTCTCTAAGAAGGGTGTTGTCCTTCATCTTAAAAATCAAGTTACAGATGCTTCTAAAAACCTTGTGCCTAATTCTATTTGCAAGAAAATCGAAGATAGACTAAAAAGAAACTAGTGGTGCACAAAAGACTATTAATTTTGAAACTTGGCCTCTCAAACTGGTTTAAAAGAAATCACCATGGCTGCAGAAATACTTACAAGTTATTCACTTCAGACACAGAAAATGTACAGGTTACGAACTCATACCCAAACATACAAGAATTAAACTTAAGAATATTACATAAATCTCAGTTTACGTCAATCAATGGACTGCAGCAGTTCAAAAAGACTCCACCACATTCTCAAGGGCAACACTCAATACATGCTGGCCCATCCAGTGATGCCCACTTATCATGAATAATTTTTTAAAAATATTCTCCAATAACAAATAATCTCACTGACATTCACTGTCCGGGCAGCAACTCATCAAGAGTGCAGCATGAAAACCCTCAACAATCTCCTCAGGCACCTGGTCAGTATTTCATTGGGATGATAGGTCAAGACCACAAAGACCTTTGCGCTTGTCATCCCATAATCAACTGCAGAATACTCTACCTCAGTATGAGGCCAAGCTTCTCACATCAAAGTCATTGTTGTACAACAGCACTCAACAATACACATCATCACTCTTCAACCAACTCATCTCCCAGGCTCCCAGGTATGAGCAACATGGTCTAATCCCCACCTCATCAGGTGGTTAGTTGTAACAGATAAGCTGGATAAGGTCTATGCCAACCCAAACCTGTCTTTAATCAATAACTTGCTCAACTCCTTACCAAATACTGTACCATACACCGTCTCATATGGTAAGGTCTATCACACCATGCAGTAACATTTGACGACCTCTGGCAGGGAGAAAACACACACCTGAAATTATTTTGTCTTTGTGGACCCCACAGTTGTCCTCTCAGGTTTGGTCTCCCATGGCAACAGCTGACCCTTTTAAACCATTCCCAGATTGGTTAAATCTCTGTATGGCCACCCAATATGGCCATAAATACCATCCAGGTTGCACATGCTCAATAAATGAACTGTCTGTATTCATATACAAAGTGAATGGCCATTATCTGGACAGGAAGGACATATACAGCAGTATAGAACCGAGGATCTCTCTCGCTTTTGTTCTACGTGAAGGCCTTGTACTTGGTGATACAAGACACTATTTTTTAATAATTTGCCGACATCACGAAACATGGAAAGCAGTGTTTAAAATCGTAATGAATTTCTTGAGGATATATTCAAGTTTGTGGAATAGGTGAACACACAACAAAGAGTTATTTTTTTCTTTCCAAATCCGCAGGTGAGCGCCTGGAGTCTTGGTGTAAGCAAAAATCTGCCAGCTTTGAAGATTTCAGCAATTATGGCAGACCATGGCTGCAGGATTTGTTGCTTTTCATCCATTTGATTGCAGCTCTCTGTGGATTTGAGATATTTTCTCAAGGTATCTTCTATGCCGATGGATTCTCTAGTGAGGTTCTGGGGGATAGCTTGGACGCAAAGTCGGATGGATGTACCAGAAGCCAGCCTCTTTTGTGGGTGACAGAAAGGTTGGGGTAAGACTGGGAGGCTGCAGGGAGAGTGGGAGAGGAGAGAGATGCTCCAACCATGAGACATCCAGTTCAAATTAAAATAAATCCTTTTCTCAAGTTTAAGTTTGACATGTTGGTAGTTTATCTTACATCCTGCAATGCCATTCAGACAAACAGCTACTTCCCATCAATTGAGAATGATATCAGCATTTCTCTGCTCTTTGCACCACCTAGAGTTGGCTTAGAGAGGATACTCTGTTTTTTTGTTTGACATGTAGACTTTGTGCCACCAACATTATTCGTACAATCTTGACAAGTCAGTGGTCAGATTTCACTGAAATCAAACCACAATGATTGGGACACCTAACCACTGCAGCTGTCTTCTGCTTTCATAGCCAGTATAAATATGAGGCTTTTGACAAGGTTCTGTATCGCAGACTGATTACTAAAGTTAGATCACATGAGATTCAGAGACAGCTTTCCAATTGGATACAAAATCAGCTTGATGGTAGCAGACAGGGGGTGGTGGAGGGTTGTTTTTTGAACAACAGTGTTCGGCAGGGATTATTTCTGGATCCACTTTTATCTGTCAATTATATAATCAATTTGAACCAGAATTTAGGAGGCATGGTTAATAAGTTTGCAGAAGACACCAAAATTGGTGATGTCGTGGACAGAGAAGAAGGTTACCTAAGATTACAAAGAGGTTTTGAGCAATTGGGCAAGTGAGTGTCCAATGGAGTTGAATTTGGTGAAGTGCGAGGTGTTGCATTTTGGTAAGACGACAATAGCAGGATCAGCACGATTAATGGTAGACCTGGGAAATGTTGTCGAACAGAGAGACCCAGGGGTTCAGGTACATAATTCTTTGGAAGTTGCACCACATGTATAGAGGGTGGTTATGAAGCATTTAGCAAGCTTGCCTTCATTGCTCAGACCATGGAGTATAGGAGTTGGGATGGCATGCTGTGGTTGTACAGGATGTAGGTGAGGCCACTTTTTCCAGTACTGTGTACAGTTCTGGTCACCTGCTATAGGAAGGATATTATTAAATTGGAAAAGGTACAGAAAAGATTTACAAGGATGTTATCGGGACTGGACGGTTTGAGCTAAAATGAGATGCTGGGACTTTTTTCACTGGAATATTGGAGGTTGAGGTGACTTTATTGAGGTTTATAAAATCATGAGGGGCATAGATAAGGTGAATAGTAAAGGTTATTTTTCCCTGGTGTAGGAGAGTTCAAAACTAGAAGGCATAATTTTAAGATGAGAGGAGTAAGATTTAAAAGGGACCTCAGGCATTCTTTTCACACAGATGTTGGTTTGTATGTGGAATGAATTGCCAGAGGAAGTGGAATATGCAGGTACAGTTACAACATTTACAAGATATTTGAACTGGTACATGAATAGGAAAGATGGATAATGGGACTAGTTTAGTTTGGGAAACTTAGTCAGCAAGTTGGACTGACAGGTCTACTTCCATGCTTTGTGACTCTATGACTCGAAAGCAGATGAAATTCAATACAGAAAAGTCTAAGGTTCGGTAGGATGAATGAGGAGAGGCAATAGAAGCTAAATGGGTTAATGTTGCAAAAATAGAACAATATGGGGTGTTTCTCCATAAATGTTTGAAGTTGGCAGGACAGTTGAATGAATATGTTTTTGTGATTCTGGGATTTATACTATATCATACTATGATTCTCTGACTTGCAGAAATATAAGTGTATCCTAACAAGAGTCAGGGGTGGGAAAGATCAAATCATACTCCTTTATAAACATTAATCTGCCTCAACACAGAAACAAAGGTCATTTGACTCAACATTTCCATGCCCATGCTTATCCTCCACATGAACCTTTTCAAGCTCTTCTTTATCTCAACCAATTAACAACTCTTTTCATTCTTTTCTCCCTCATTTATTTATCTAAGTTTTCTTTAATAACGTGGATTCTATTTACTTTGCTCCCTGTGACAGCAAGTTCTTACCACACTGGGTGAAGAGATTTTTTAGAATTCTTTAGTGAGTGGTTTTCTTACGGTAATGGCCAATCGTTGTGATTTCCCTCACAAGTTGAAATAAGTTTTCAATATGTACCCTATTTAATTTTGAAGAAAGTAAATAGTATCATGGTCAATAAGAATTTCCCTTATTATCAGTATTAATATTGAATGTGTTCATGGAAAATGTCACAACATCCCAGACACATAACAAATTGAATCCAGATCTCATTTCTGTCCTTCTCCATAAAAACTTTAAACAGGAGCTGATGTGTAGCTGAGGATACGTACTCATGATGGCACTGACTGATTATTCTAATTGCAGTGGAGTTGCTTTAATAATACTGAAAACACCAAATGCAGGAGATCACAGCAGGCCAGACAGCATCCACAGAGCGAAAGCAAGCTAATGTTTCGAGTCTAGATAATTCATCATCAGAAGTGGTGTAAAGGGGCCAGCATTTATGTAATAGTGGAGTAGGGGGAAGGGGGTTGGGGAAGGTGAAGTGCTGGTGGAGAAAGGATGTTGATAGTTCAGATTAAGATTTCAACACCTCCAGTAATTTGGTCCTAGCTTTAATAATGTTTTGAGGTCAGAATTTCTTTCCTTGTTATTATTTACTTATATGAAATTTTTAAAAACAGTGTACTGGAAGTTAATTCCCTCTGGAGTTTTCTGTATAGATAAAGTGAAAGTGGGTCTCTTCATAATTTTAAAAACTCCTATTCCTTCTCTCCTTAGCCTTCGCTTTTCTCGGGAAAAGAGGATCAGTTTGATCAATTCTTCCTGAAGGGTATAACAACTCAGTTCTGACATCACAGTTTTTTAGCTTTCTTCTTCACTTTCTACAGTGAATCTACATCCTACCTGTAATATGGAGAACCATAAATAGTATTCCAAGAATGGCCTAATGAAGTTCAATACAATTTCTTCACCTTTTATTTTGTCATTCTGGAAATGGACTACACGTAGCACATTTAGTGATGTTCTTGTCAGGTTTTGTTAATCTGGCATCATGGATAAAACTTGAAATTTCATTTTGAATTCATAGATGCATTGAGCACAAAAAGTGCAGTAATGAGGGAGCATTGCACTGAGGGGCTGTCTTTCAGATGACATGTTAAACCAAGACCCCAGTTGCCTGCTTTCATAGGTGTAAAAAAACCCAAAGAATCATAGAAATAAAAAAGGTCGAAACATGGAAAATAGGAGGAGTAGTGCATTTGGTCATTTGAACCTGCTTCATCATTCATTATGATCATGGCAGATCATCCAACTTAAGTTTTTTTTCTGGCATTTTCACCATATCTTTAGCCAGAGATCACCCCGCACCCAACACCCCATTCTTGTCAACTCCAGCAAATATTATCCCGACTGATTCAACCTCTCATAGATAGGGCCTGCCATCCCACTAATCAGTCTGGTAACCTTTGTGCTCCCTGGATGTAAGAATATCCTTTCTCAGATAAGGAGGCCAAAACCGCACACAATATTCCAGGTTTTGTCTCACCAAGGCCTGTACGATTGCAGCAAGACATTCCTGCTCCTGTATTCAAATTCGGGCATGAGCCCTTCCATTTTCAGCCCTGTATTCAAATCCTCTCACTATGAAGGAGAATGTGTGGACTGTAGATGCTGGAGATCAGAGAGTCAAAAAGTGTGGGGCTGGAAAAGTACAGCAGGTTAGGCAGCATCAGGTGAGCAGGAGAATCAACATTTCGGGCATAAGCCCTTCATCAAGAATGTGGCTATGAAGGCCAACGTACTATTTGCCTTCTTTACTGCCTGCTGCATTTTATGTGTAGCTTCAATGACTGGTGCATACGGACACCCAACTTTATACCTCAATGTTTACTCCTCAAAGAAATGGATTATCTATTCTATCACATTGCTGTTTATGGGAGCTGGCCGAATACAAATTAGCAGCTGTGTTTCCTTGACTACTACAGTAAATACACTTCTAAATAATACTTCATTGGGTGTGGTTTCACTCTCTTTAACGTCAGTGGCAGTAAAGGTGTTACAGCACTGCAAGTGTCTCTTTCTTAATATGCGTCTGATGCAATGCCAGGTACACCTTTGATTGACGGGAGTTTGAACGTGCATCTTTGGGTTACATCAGCAGAGGGAGCTGCATATAGTGATTGGCTTCTCAGCGAGCAGTCTGAATTATACAATGACCTGAGATGAACACACAGCAAATTATTCTGCAAATAATGGTGTTACCAGGAGGGTTATCCGACTTTCTCTGACACAAACAACAACCATCGTTACGGAGATTCCATCCCACTGGAGCCAATCCGAGGAACAGCTGACAAAGTGAACTTCCTAACTTTTAATCGTTCAAGGCACTCTTTGTTATATTGAGTGTTTACTGTTTTCATTGAAAACCATAGCGATAACAAATCAGTATTCACTGCGTTGATCCTCGTCAACTGATGCCATGGTTGACTTTGTTCTGATGCAGTTTTTCATTAGTGGGAACCCAGCGGAGCTTGTTTCAGTGTTGTGAATATATGAGCAAAGCCCATCTTTGACACAGGCACCTCATTCCCTGTCGGGTGACAGTCATGGAGCATTGCGACGCTGTTTCTACGCGTACCTGCGTGTTCCATTGCTTAACAGCAGCGTCATCCTCCAAGTTAAAATCTGTAAACTGACTGCACGCATGGATGTTTAGCTATGAATTGTCAGGGCTCCGAAACTGATGCAATTATTTCCATAGCTTCATTTGTCCAAACGTATTTACTGGGATGTGCTCAGGCTGCAACAGGAAGGACATAGCCAATAACCTTGATTGTAAGGTGTGCTACCCTTTGAAGGTGACATTGGCCAATTGTTTTTATGTTTGTTTATTTCAAGAACTGCCGGGAAATCTGAGCAACATTCTTCCAAAAACCTAGAGCATTAAAGTAAAAGCAAAATATTGCACCTAGGAATCTGATATAAAAACACAAAGTGCTGGAGAAACTCAGCACATCTGGCAGCTGGGTGGCTGGACTGCTGGTTTGCATTGCACAGTGACACCAAAAAAGCCGGTTCAACTCCTACACCAGCTGAAGTTATTACGAAAAGCTGTCCTTCCCAATTTCTCCCCTTGCCTGAGGCATGGTGACCTTCAGGTTCAAATACCATCATTCGCTTCTCTGTAATAAGGGAACAGCCCTTTACTGTGCTAAGACTGAGGCAATTTTACGTATTTAACCTGTTCACAAAATACCAAAAACTGCATTTCAAAGGTAGTTCTTTGAAGTACTTTTGGACATTCTATAATAGAACAATTCTTTTTACTTTCCTATACTGTACATAAGAACTATCCGAACATATATGGCAATTGCACTCAGTTTGGGTCTCTTTTATATTCACTAACTGTGTGAGAAGGAATTCAATGCTTGTCAGTCTCTGTTTTGATGTGATAATATTTGCTGTGAAACACTAATTTGACAGTGATTGACAGATTATTAAAACGATTCGTTGATTGTCGAGTAAAATGACGTGTATTTTCCATTGAATAATGAATGTCATAAACTGATTGCAAAGAATTATCTTAGTGAAAGCTCGCCATAAATCATAAAAACTAATGATATTTCACTAACATGAGTTCAATGATAAATCCAATGGAACTAATTGTCTAAGGATGAACCCATGATTTGTAGTTTGAGTTACATTGACATTAAAACATGATCGACTTAATGCCATTTTCTTTTATTTCTCTGGTGGTTGGTGATAGCCATTGAGAACTACAGAGACATTCCCAATCAAGGAATAATGATCAGGGCGTATTTTCTGCAAGGTGATTTAAGGACAAGTAATTCTTTGGTCACTGAAGCCAGTCATAATTAGCATATTGAGACAACAATACCAAGGATATTACTAATTACTAGATATAAGCAAGAATAAATAAAAGCTACAAACTCAAATAATATCACAATAAAAGCAATAAAGATACAGAACATCATGAAGGGAAAGATGAAAGGTTCAACCTAATTGGTGGAAGGAAGCCCAGGGCCCAAGATTCCCTATGGGGTCCCAGGAAATCTCCAGTTTTTTTTTGATTTGGAAGGAGACTCTCACCTCGTCTTGCTGCTTCTTCCCATTATAGTGATATTTGGAACAATGCACAAGGCAAGCACCGTGAGAGATGAAATAACATTACCTCTTGAATGACACCATTGTATATTGCCCACTGGAGTCCAATAATGTTCTTCTCTGCATGGTCAGCCTCTGCCTGTTAAATAGTCACAACAAGAAGCCAGTGAGGATCAGGTATAAGGCAAGTGTGAACAATGTAATCCTGTTTACCAAACACAGCAATGTTTGATGTTGAATCCTTCCATGGCTTCATTGAACATTCAGCAAGGAAACCAATTGTTCACCATAGAGGTTGGTGTAAACTCAGTTCTGATGTTGAACTAAATCTTGCTTTGCAGATTGATTGCAAATATAACACTGTTGAAGAGTTGGCTGACAGCACTGGCTTCACACCAGCTTCCTTTGACTTAGAATCCCTACAGTGTGGAAGTAAGCCATTTGGCCCATCGAGTCCACACTAATCCTCCCAACAGCATCCCACCCAGACCCACCCCGCTACCATATCCCTGAAACCCTGCATTTCCCATGGCTAATCTACCTATCCTGCACATCTCTGACACTATGGGGAAATTTAGCACGGTCAATCCACCTAACCTGCACATCTTTGGACTGTAGGAAGAAACTGGAGCACCTAGAGGAATCTCATGCAGACATAAGGAGAATGTACAAACTCCATGAAGACAGTCGCCCGAGGGTGGAACTGAACCCAGGTCCCTGGTGCTGTGAGGCAGAAATGCTAACCACTGAGCCAATGTGCCACAAGATTTGTAGGGATCCAACTCTAGACTCTTCAACTCATTACCTGATGACACATCTTCATTTAGAACTATTCAGGATTGTTCTATTCCATGTGGCAGAGTTCAAATTATAAGATTTGGCAGTGGCTTTCAGAATATCTTTATTTCTAAGATTGGGATATCTTATGCTGTGTGTTTCTGTGCTCTGCCAAATGTGGAGTACTGAATTTGGTATGCTGGGATCCTTCAAGCAAACCAAAACAGTAAGGCTGAGCTCTAACGAGCATGCTCTAACTACCAGGTATATATAGACCTTATAAGTACCAAAGTGTTTGGAATTTTGCCTCATGTTGCCAATCTGAAGCTGTGAAGGTGGATTGCATTTTGTTGCTTTGTTAAATGCCAATAAGAGAGATGTTTTGTGAACCACTGTTTGGCAGATATCGAATTAGTCTCAAAACAAACTCCAATGCTGGAAAGTCTCTGAGTGAGCCTGCTGAATATTGAACTTGCTTTTGCCTGGGGATAGGTGATATTGCATCCAATATCGTGCTGTTGGACAGGTTCCTCCCAAAATAGCAGGACTTATGAATGGAGTTAAAATGTGTATTATGGATTGTGATGACAGGAAAAGCATCTGAAAGGATATCATTCTGCATCAGGATGGCACACTGCAAATATCACAGCAATCATTCCTCTGCCAGCACAAAAGCCACTTTTGATTTCAGGTACATCGAGTCTGTCAGGGGATTGACAATCCTGTTGAGACTTGATGTTCTGGAGAAAAATTAAAATACCACAATGTCTGTCACAGATTAACTTGCTTCCATTCCATTGGTAAATGTGAGTTATGGAAGCATATTTCAATCTTTAGGGACAATGCCAATATTCCAGAATTAGCAGAAGCGACAGAGTTTCTGAACTGTGGTAGTCCTTCTGTAGTTGATTTTTTTCCCAGTGGAATGTCATCAATTCTTGGAGATTTACCCATAAAAATACACAACATGCAGGCTGTTCAGCAAACCAGATCAATCTGAAACAGACTATGAAACTTCGAGGCAATATGACTATTTATTCTACACATAAGCCTTCTCTTCACCCCTCTGAATTTCTCCCCATCAGCAGATCCTGATTCTCTCCCCTTTACGTTTATTTAACTTCTCCTGAAATGAACCTATACCAATTGCCTCAATCAGTCCCTGGCACCTCCAAACCTATGCACTGAGGTCTACATTGTAACCACTCCTTGGGTGAAAAAGTTACCATATTACATGCAGGAACAGGTTTGAACAGGACAACTTATACATTCACTGTCAGGACGCCCACATGAAAAATGTATACTGGTGACGAGACAGGCATCTAATAAGGAATCAGGCACTATTTCAACAGATCAATTTAAAATTTAAAAGATTTCCTGTAATTGGTTTTAGTTGTGGTACTGGGCAGAGTCCCAGCAAGATTTTACGAGATGATATGACCACAACCAGTTGCAATGCATTTGCAACTTCACAACTTGCGGTCTTTATGCCTGTCGCTGGGTCTCAAATAACTTCCTGTATCACTGATTGCATCCTGGAAATCACAGAACTGTTTGTTTCATTGCAGAACCTCATTTACAACAGACGCAGTCGGTGACACAGATTGGGGTTTGTGCCAGTGCCAACTTAGACATAAACACAGGCTGACGTGTTAGGTAAGACAGGGCTGAAATACCAGAATTTAATTATTGTTTAATTGCTAACAATGCACTTAGAGCTAGATTTTCCATCGTAGCTTTGCCAGATCATATTAGTAAATGCCAAATCATCCAAAATGTGTCAGGAGCAGTTTTGTTGCTGTTGTTGAATGAAATGTTCCCTTTGCCTCTGCTGGCTTCAAGTCTTTGCTTTGCAGGGATGGAATGCTGATCAGGTTGGAATTGGAGAAGAATTATAAACTGCAGCTCCCAAAATAACATTATACAGACAGAATAATTATATATACTGAGGAGAATTAGAAAAATAAAAATATAACTCAAAAAGTTACTGTGATATCAGCTTTAAAAACTTAACTACTTTGCAAAAATAGCAGAGACAGAAATTTCAAAAGTAATTTCAAAAGTAATTATGAAGCTTTGCACATTATTATCAGCAGTAATATCTGGGCTATGATGTTCACTACAGTATCAGAGGAATTCTGTTCTAATCTGAGCTTCAGTATAGTATTATACACTACACAGCGACTGATTTATTGAAAACATCTTATTATTCAAAAACTTTCAATTCCAATTTGCAAAATAGGTCATCACCAAGATTTCAAACAATACTAATGTTCTTACATTCTTACAGTTTGGATGTCTGTTTTACCAAACTGCTTTTTTTCAGTAAAAGTTATCTTTCATTTCAGTTCATCACAGATTGCTTTATTTACTCAGGTTTCACTGCTTCTTTGATTCATTTTCTAAAATCAATTTTGTATGCTAGGCAATGTTACTACAGGATGCTGTGTTACAAATGCAATAGGAGGAAAATGCTAATAATCAAGCCCCACTACTCCACCAGTTGCACCATTAGTGTTAATACGTTGATTCAATTACTAAAATGGATATTGTTCCTCTTTAGTACTACTTTCAAAAATAAACATCCATCTGGTTGCTTTAACAAACTCAAAATAAGCCATTTCATATGAACAAAACTTGTTCTTAATGTAAAAACTATGATTGGGAATCAAAATTACGTGTCCTTTATTCAACACATGGACATATTCACACAACTTAAAAAGGCAAATTTCTGCAGATGCAATGTTCTTTTAAAAAAGGGAAAAGGGAAAACAACCCCAAAGGATCAAGGATCTGGAAATGACTGCGAAGACTTCTCCCATCCATGCTTTCCTTTCAATGAAGCTGAATTGCTGACAGCAATAGATTAATGATAAATGCCCAGTTATGATTCCAACCAACTTGGATGCAAGTCTCTCAAACATGGTCACAGTCCAGCTTTTCAGAAACATGCAACTCCCCAACTGCTTTTCCGACTCCTGGGTCTACAGAACAGAACTCCAGAGAGGGTTGCTAGGCAGCCATCTGTACAGAGGCCACTAGTCTTCTCAAAATCAGATTTTTTTTCACTAATTAAGGCAATAAACTCCAGCTTTGATCTCTTTAGTGAAACAGCTAAGCAAAGCTTTCAAAGTTGCTGGATTTCCTGTAAGAAGCAGGTAAACCACTCGGCACTTAAAATGGTTAGCTTCACTTCCAATAAATCACATGAGGAGGCCCATTTTAATCCAGACTATATCCAAGTAGTTAAAAAATTTCCACATTTAAAAAAAAATTCCTTAAATATACATGTATTCAACACAACTGGTTGATGGACATACCTCTGGCAATTACCGCTCTTTTAGCAGTTTTATTGGAAAATGGATTTGTAATAAATGGGATGAATTATGTGACATTTGAATCATAAAATTAGATTAGATTACTTACAGTGTAGAAACAGGCCCTTTTGCCCAACAAGTCCACACCGACGCTCCGAAGAGCAACGCACCCAGACCCATTCTCCCTATATTTACCCATTCCCCTAACACTACGGGCAATTTAGCATGGCCAATTCACCTAACATGCACATTTTTGGACTGTGGGAGGAAACCGGAGCACCCAGAGAAAACCCACACAGACACGGGGAGGATATGCAAACTCCACACAGACAGTTGCCCGAGCTGGGAATTGAACCCAGGTCTCTGGCGCTGTGAGGCAGCAGTGCCAACCACCGTGCCACTGGATTATGCATTTGGATTTTGTAAAGATGTAGTTCTTTGTTTTATTGATAAGATTGTAGCCCTATATACCAATCCAAGGAATATAAAGATAGTTTATATGGTCTTTGAATAAAACAAGGTTCTCCACAGATCCTTAGTTTCATGCATTCAACATCAACTTTCCAATTCCCAGCCCCCAGATAACTTGGTCTATCGACGCAACACCTGGCACAATGCAAAGAAGAAGAACAGCTGATCTCAAACTGTGATATTTCTTATTCTTATATGGGTTGGAACAATTAAATAGAATTAATAATTGACCACAGTCCCTTTGGTCTGGGGAACATGAAAAATCGGACTTTGTTCCAAACTTGACAATGATCAGATGACCCTGTCTGAACAGTTCATGTATATTTTGATTCACGTGAAGTTCCCTCTGTCAGCAACTATCTGTGCTATGTCTTTCCCTACATGAAGAAGAGTCAGTTGAGGGCTTAAGTATAGATTGACACTACAGAACTGTATACCTGTAACAGTCAGTATGTGTTGGAGCTATGTAGGATTTGGGTATACACGTAAGGGGCCTGATGCTTACTTGATGATCTTACTGGAAACATGTAACTCTGGAGCTCTGTTCTGGATTATGGTTCATGAGAGCGGTCCTTTGGAGGCCTAAAACAAAATGTAAATGCTGTTTTCCTCACCCTTCCCTTTACATGGAGCCAGAAGGAGAAGGATTACTCTTCCTCCCTTCTGTGCTCCCTCACTTTCCTGCAGGACACACCTGACAGTGAGGCAAAGAAGCCTAAATCATCTTTGTGATTATTGTAGAAGGAAATGGTTTAGAAACAGTTAACATTGGAGACTGCATTGAGCACCATCTGTTCTAATGATGCAATACACTACATCTTCTTCAAGCCAAGAGCCTTTTCTTGTTAAGACTCACTATTGGTTTTCCTCTAGCACTCTAAACCAATAGACCCTGAGACCCAGTCAAGCAAAGACGATTGGAGCCAAGACACCCCAATCTCAAATTGGAATTCAGCTGACAAAGGATCAAATTAAAGATGCAGCAGAGTATAACAGAAGATTGTAAGAAGTTTATTAAGGTTGTGATAACTGCAAGAGATCTTTAATTGAAAACCTCACTACAGGCTTGATTTGGAGAAGATTTGGCAAAAAAGCAGGCATTGTTTATTAGGCCTTGAAGGCAGGAAACTGTCCATTTTGCCATAGAAAAGTGGTCACATCATTATGCCTGCAAAAGGTGGGAGACCTCCATTTTGACAGCAAGTTTACAGGGAAACACTACTTACCAGTAATTAGATACAGCATCACTATTTTATGGAATTGTATGCTTTAAGAGAAGGAAAATAAATCAACATTGTGATATTGAAATTGTAAGAATCTACTTGGGAAAAATGTTAAAGCAGCTTTGAGATACCATTGAACTAAAAAGCTTTGGAAACACAGAAAATAAACATGAAAAGGCCCTTCAGCCATCAAGCCCATACTGCCATTCAACATTATCCTGACTGATTGTCTATTTCAAAAGAATACTCCCACTCCCACCCATATCCATTGATATCATTACCCTTGAGAAATCTATTTATTTCTTAAAAGTATTCAGCATTGGGGAGCAGATGGGTTTTTGTTTCGCCACATGTTTTGAAACCTTTCAAACTGTTATATATTTATGTGGAATAAAATAAACCAAACAATTTTTCTTTCTTTAGTGTTAACAATAAGATACAAGTTTATTATACAAATGTGTAGACTTGTGGGCTTATATTTCAGTGAAAGATTGCCAAATTAAAAATTCACCAAGCCAGATTTAGTTCTGGGATCTGACTTGGCCATTTGTAACATCAGCTTGGATTATAATCTGTAAAATAATAGGTCACTTTCAAAGTTATACAGCAATAAATGTCAAATGGCTATTCATACAAAGATGTTAATGTGGTGAGAAAAGATAACCAATGCATTACTTGGAGAAACTTGAGATTCAATTTACTAGAGTTTGACAGATCCTCTACATCAATGGACATTTCATTTATTTTAAGCTTAATATCAGGTGATACTAAGTGTCACTGTCTTAATCAGATCAAATACCACAGTTGTAGAAACAGAAAAAAAAAAACAGCATTCACAGGTATTGTGTTGAAAGATGGCCAGACGAAAAGTCTCGTGAGTCAGCCAAGAACCCATACTTTGAGTATTAATAGCATTTCACAATCAGAGATGACTTAATAGTGTATGATAGATTCCTGAAGAAGGGCTCATGCCCAAAACGTCGATTCTCCTGCTCCTTGGATGCTGCCTAACCTGCTGCACTTTTCCAGCAACACATTATCAGCTATGATAGAAGACTAGCTATTTCAGCTTCCCTTCAGGAAGATGACCTGGCAAGGACTTTTAGGGATTGGCAGGTGTACAGAGGGCCTCAGTCAGGATGTTCAGCGATCTCATTGTGAAACCAGTGATGACACAGGATTATCAGGTTTGGAAATCAGTTCAATTATTACTGAAGGAAATTCAGATGACAGAAAGCAGAAAAATTTGCGAGTAGGTGGAGAGGAGAAAAAGAATGAGCAGTACAACCCACTTAAGTTCACTGATCAATTTTAACTGAAATTGTTCACGTGCCAATGCAGACTGGTGAACAAACTGTAACAACAGATGCAAATTTGATGGACAATGCTGAAATAACACAAGTTCAAAAGTACTATTTCAACTGTTGCTTTTGTCTTCCAAGGCATAATTATCAGAACCAATGACAGAGTAAAGTCCACAGCAAATCCTCAAGTAAAATGTTTGATTTGCCAGTAAGATAACCATAAAGGGGGAATGAAGGTGATTAACCGAATTCATAATTTGAAATAACAAAATTACATACATCAACACAAATGTATTAGCAAATTGAGAATCAAGATTTGTTTAGAAGATTGAGTTGGACAGTGCTGAAAATTGTATTTGCACCTTGGCTTTGCCTGACTTAGACAGATGAAGGGAAAGGGTAAGCATTTTCAAACAAACAAGCTAGAATCTCCAAGGAGCTGTTTTCTTCGACTTTCTGCACTTCGAAATCTTGTGATTTCAAATAAACTTGCTGGACTATGACCTGGTGTTGTGTGACTTTTGACCTTTCTTGGACAAAGTCCAAGGTCAACAACAGCCCTGTTTTGGAATAGCAGCCACAAAATGGGATATTTTATATCGGAGTAGGTTGAATCGACCTGAGCTTATAGGTTGAAATTTTCCCCCATCTCACCCCAGCTCCAACCTTCCAGCTCAGCATTGTCTTCATGACCTGTCCTACCTGCCAATTTCCCTTCCCACCTATCCGTTCCACCCTCCTCTCTGACCTATCACCTCCATCCTCACCCCCATTCACCTATTGTACTCTTTGCTCCCTTCCCCCACCCTCCTCTCTGACCTATCACCTCCATCCCCACCTCCCCATTCACCTGTTCTATTCTTTGTTACTTTCTCCCCAGCACCCCCCACCCCAATTTATCTCTCCACCCTGGAGGGTCCCTCCCTCCATTCCTGATTAAGGGCTTTTGCCTGAAACGTCGATTTTCCTGCTCCTCTGATGCTGCCTGACCTGCTGTGCTTTTCCAGCACCACTCTGATCTAAACTCTGTTTTCCAGCATCTGCAGTCCTCACATTTGCCTAGTTATTTTTCAGGAGCTGTTGGGTTACTAGTTAGAGGTCACACGTTTAAGGTGATTGTAAAAGAACATGACAGATGTACAGTTCCTTGAAAGTGGAGTCACAGGCAGATAGGGTGGCAAAGAAGGCATTTAGTATGCTTGCCTTCATTGGTCAGAACATTGAGTATAGGGATTGGAACGTCATGTTGCGGTTGTACAGGACTCTTCCGGAATACTCTGTACAAGTTTGGTGACTCTTCAATAGGAAGAATGTTGTTAAACTTGAGAGGGTACAGACAAGATTTACAAGGATGTTGCCAAGACTGGAGGGTTTGAGTTATAGGGAAAGGCTGAATAGGCTGGGGCTTTTTTCCCTGGAGTATCGGAAACTGAGGGGTGACCTTAGAGGTTTATAATATCATGAGCGGCATGGATAGGGTGAATAACCAATGTCTTTTTCCGCAGGTGGGTAAGTCCAAAACTGGAGGGCAGAGGTTTAAGGTGAGAGGGGATATGAGTCATAGAGATGTCGGGGTAACTTTTTCTCACAGAAGGTAGCATGTGCATGAAATGAGTTGCCAGAGGAAATGGTAGAGGTGGATACAATTATGACATTTAAAAGGCATCTGGATGGATGCATGAATCGGAAAGCTTCAGAGGGATATGGGCCAAATGCTGGCAAATGAGACAAGGTCAGATGGGATGTCTGGTCCATACAGATGAGTTGGTCTGGAGGGTCTATTTCCATGCTGTATGACCCTGTCCAATTATGACTGCCTCTATTAAAGTTTAGCAAAACATGGGAAACACGGGAAGAGGTCTGAAGAAGTCATATCAGACTCGAAATGTTAACGCTATTACTCTCTCCACAAATGCTGCCAGACCTGCTGAGTTTCTCCAGCACGTTTATTTTACTTATGATCTTGAGCATTTAGTATTTTCCTTTTATTATGGGAAGAACTCTATTTTCACATTCTGAATTCTTACTTGGCATTGGAAATAGCAGCTGAGGTTGCCCTCTGACTTTTTTTTTAACCAAACCCTTTTTTAAGTTCCGGCACTCCTATGCTCTCTCAGAGTCACAGCTGGGTGAAAAGTGCTCTCAGATCTGCTTATACTTTGCACCCAGCTGTGAAACTGACAAATGACTGTGGCAAGCTAATCTTTTAAGATTTTTTTGGAATGTCTAACAAGAATTTACTCACAATTTCCCCATCACACATCTCATGAGACATCTCTTACCCTGCTGTGTTTATTTTCCCACTCAGACTCTTGATCAGTCACAGTCTAGAATATGCCAGCCATAGCATTTTGCTGTCCACAAATCGAATGTTGCACTTTCTATAATATGACAGTAACTGCATTTCAAATGTATGTCATTGGTCATAAAATATTGTGCAATGTTCTGAGGTTGTGAAAGGCACGATAAAAATACAAGGCTTCTGTATTGCTTCCGCAGATCACATTTACAATGCAAAATCCATTATAATTATCAACTAACAACAGAATGGGCATCAATATAGTCAGGTTTGATTCAATCATTCATCTTGAAAACTGGAGTATCAGACCTTGGACTTTTTGACCTACAGCTACACAAAGTGATTTATTTATTTACTAAATAATGAAGGCAAGTTGAATTCTGTTTAAGCAGTAACTTGTCATCTGCCAAAATCACACCATGTCAGTTTGCTCCACAGATATGTTGATAATTGTGTGAATGCAGACAACTGTCTATAACTCCAACTGATGAAAAGCTGCCATAACTCAAAACTGGATTAATTGGCCTAACAACTAAATGTAAAAGCGCAATTGCAACATAATGAGGATCTGTTTTGTGCTGAAAAATAAAGGACATGTGAGTGAGAGGGGAAGAGAATTGGGGCCAGTTTTATATTTTGTTTAAAAATAAACTTTTAACTTTTTCAATAATAAGGACAATATAGATTTTCAAGGATACAGGAAATAAATAATCACCAATGAATATAGCACAAAAAGGTGTGGTTAAAATAGTGTCTTTAATATGTTTAAATGTCTCGTAGGAGCACAATGTGACACAATTTCATCAATGAAGTAATTTACCATATATGTTGCCCCTCACCTTCAGTAGATATTTGATTAAGGATTATTTACAGAGTTTAAAAGATGCAAACGCTAATTGGGAGGTGGTAGAAGTGACTTTAAAACTGAAGAATCAAGAACAAGCATTGCTATAAAGTCCCTTGTGCAGAAAGGAATCTCAAAGTTTTCCATTACAAGGTTACAAACCCAGCTACATTTTTGGAAATTTGTTATTCAAATCACAACAGATTGGCCTTTTGAAGGAAAATTACTGAATACAATGATAAATAGATCAAAAACTTGCATTTATATTGCGCCTGAAGATCTCAGGATGCCTCAAAATTCTCTGGAGACATTGAAGTGCTCTCGAAGCATGGTCATTGTCATAATGAAGGAAACACAGTGGCCAATCTGTAAACAGCAAACTCTCACAAACAGCAATGGTATGATCATATAAAATATATTTTTTTGATTTTGACGGAGGGATAAATATTGGTCAGGATTTGAAGGATAACTCCCCGACTCATCTTCAAATTAGGGTCATGGATTTTGTATGTAACCTGGGAGGTCAGACCGGGATACAATATTAATGTATCATTATAAAGACAGATCTCTTAACAGTACAGCACTACCTCAGATGGGATTTCTGTGGCAAGTATTTCACCTCCTGCCTGTCAACACAGCCTGTCCAATATCTACAGGACACAAGTCAGGAATGTGATGGAATAGTTTCCACTAGATGAGTGCAGCTCTAATATATCTCAAGAAGCCTGACATCACATATGACAAAGCAACCAGCTTGATTGTCACCCATACACCACCTTGAAGATTCAATCCCCTCACCTCTGATGCACAGTGGCATTGGTGAGTCTGATATTTAAAAGAAACCCTGAAACCAATCAGCAACAGCTTGTAAACCCACAAATTGCCATAGTCCTGGAGAACCATAGGGCTGCTCTTTCATGAAGAGAGGCAATTGGTGATGAGTTTAACCCAAGGATCACCATGCCTCAGGCATGGGGCATGGTGAACAGTTAACAAGGTGGGGCCTTCATGGTAATCTCAGCCAATACAGGAAATGAATGCATGTTACTTGAGCCACACTGCTTCACAAACAAGCTGTCCAGCCAACTGAACTAACTGACTTCTCTAAGGGCAATGCAAGTTGACATATGGGAAAAAGCACCATCTAAAATTTTGCTCTTAGCTACATTACCTTGCATTAGAACTATATATCATTACTTCAAAGTAATTGGGTAAAATTCCTGGAACCCCCTGTCTAACAGCATTGTGGATCCACCTATATGGACTGCAGAAGTTCAACAAGGTTGCTTACCATCACCTTCTCAAAAAGAAATTAATAAAGGACAATAAATGTTGGCCTTGATAGTGATATCAGATCTTTTCAAAGAATAATATAAATACGCATTACCTGAAATTAGTGAGTTTTGAGAGGATTTGTAGCTCAGGTTGAGGTTCTGGATATAGGTTTGCTTTTTGAGCTGATAAGTTTATTTTCAGACATTTCGTCACCATACTAGGTAACATCTTCAGTAAGCCTCTGGATGAAGCACTGGTGGTGTAGCCCGCTTTCTATTTATATGTTTGAGTTTACTTGGGTTGGTGATGTCATTTTCTGTGGTGACATCATTTCTTGTGGCAATGTCATTTCCTGTTCTTTTTCTCAGGGGGTGGTAAATGGGATCCAAGTCAATGTGTTTGTTGATAGAGTTCCATTTGGAATGCCATGCTTCTTGGAATTCTTGTGCGTGTCTCTGTTTGGCTTGTGCTAGAATGGATATGTTGCCCCAGTCAAAGTGGTGTGCTTCCTCATCTGTATGTAAGGATACTAGTGAGAGTGAGGCATGTTGTTTTGTGGCTAGTTGATGTTTGTGCATCCTGGTGGCTAGTTTTCTGCCAGTTGTCCAATGAAGTGTTTGTTACAGTTCTTGCAAGGTTTTTGTAGTTGAATTTAGTTTTGCTTGTTGTCAGTAAGCCTCCGAATAAAGCACTGGTGGTGTAGCCCGCTTTCTATTTATGTGTTTGAGTTCCCTTGGGTTGGTGATGACATTTCTGATTGGGACATCATTTCCTATGGAATCACCATCCCAAAGAAACTCAAACATATAAATAGAAAGTGGGCTACATCACCACTGTTTCATTTGGAGGCTCACTTAAGATGTTACCTAGTATGGTGATGAAATGTCTGAAAATGAAGCTTCCAGTTCAGCGAGCAAACCTACATCCATTACTTGAAATGTCAGGCTAGATTTAAGTGTACCAGTTTTAGGAGTTGGACTTCAACACACCACTTTCTGACCCAGAGTCATAACTGTACCATTGCTGATTTTTGATAGTGTCTGAATGTTGTCAGTATTAACCGAACTCCATTCTTCTGTCCAGTTTGTTGCTACGCAGTTACAGAGCTTCCATTGCAAACCCTGCCTTGTCCCCTGCTGTGCTCAAATAAAAAAAACAACTGAACTCAATCTGAAACAACCCAGCTCTGCCCACCCAAGCCATCCCAAAAAATGCACTCCACCCAACCCAACGTATTTCATCTCAGTTCTGAAGATGAAGACTGGACCCAAAACTTTGATTTCTCTCCACAGATGCTGCTGGACCTGCTGAGTTTTTCCAGCAATTTCTGGTGTTTCTGATTTATAGCATCCATGGTTCTTGTTTTTTATACTTCATCCCACCCAACCCATTGCCTGCCCAACTGAACATAATCCCAAACTGAACCCAAACCATTAACTGAATCAAACCCACAAGAGTGCACCCACCCAACACACTCCCATTGGACCTGATACCAACACACACATCCCTACTCAGCCTAACACAAGCCTTGCCCTGACCTACCTCACCCCACTCTACATTTCCACTTGGTACCACCCCACCTTAACAATACATGCCTATCCATCATACATCAATCTACCAAATGCACACAACCAGACTCAACCTGACACCAACAGCTCCCCTTGCCTGACCCACCTAACACCAACAGATCTCCTATCCCATCCCATCCAACACAGTCCATTCTACTGATCATATTCCACGCGCACTCAACCCAACCCAACACATCCCATTCAACCAGCCCAGCCAACCCAATATTCCCCATGCTTTACAACCCCCTTCTGCCGGTTCGACTGAATTGAGGGCCACATACGTCCAAACACACAGTCCTCACTCCACTTCACCCACACCAACATACATCATCCTACTAAAGTCACCCATTGCCGATCCAATGCACCCCACTCCATGGAACCAAAAGCACTCACCTCTCGCGAGAGTTGGCAGCCTCCGCCGGCTTCTGGCTCTCGCGATGGTGGGAGCTGGTGACTCACCTCCAGAGGCAGAGGCTCCGGGACTGAGGGAGGGACACACACACACACACAGAGACAGACACTGTGTGGGGCTCCGGGATTGAGGGAGTGTACGTGTGAGGGACAGCGGGAGAGGCAGAGACTCACAGGCTCCGGGACTGAGAGAGTCACAGGGATAGAGAGAGAGAGAGAGAGGGAGGGAAGGGAAAAGACAGACAGGGGGAGAGGAAAAGAGAGAGAGAGTTCAGGAGTAAGTGAATGTGTGTGTGTGTGAGAGAGAGAGAGATATTCCGGGAGTGAGGGGGCGGGAGCACGGGCTGAGTCAGTCAGGGAACGAGCGAGCGACCGGCGGATGGACGGCCATCAGGTAGGACAACATTTCACTTCAGACCGGAATCTTCCTTCTGGATCGCCCTCCAGTCTCTACCCCCCCCTCCCCCGGGTGTGTGTGTGTGTGTGTGTGTGGGGGGGTCCCCGCTATCCGCCCCCCCGGGAGCACAAACCGACCGACTGTTAGCGACGCTCGCGTGAAACGCTGACCTTTGGCTCCAGGGTTGACCCCTGACCCCGGGCTGGCTCTTGGCTGTCCAGGGCATTCCCGAAGTTGGCAAGTGTTGCATTCTCTTCGCAGAGTTTGTCTTGTTTTGCCTTTGCTTGACGGGATGTCGCCGCGGGTTTTCCATGAAGGTGCACGGCAGCAACATATGGTAAATTGAAATGAGCAAAGTGTCTTTTCTACTTCGTACCAATGTTGTCAGCTCTCCTGCAAATCCAGTCACTGCCTGCCTTTCACTTACCCGTTGCTTGTGAAGCAGCAGAATACATCAATGTACTTCTTAGCAACTGGTCTGACTCCAGTAGGACCATGTTTGACGTGGCATCGATTTATTGTTGATATTCGGCATTTTGGATCTGTTCTTTTTGGAGAGGGAGATGTCAACAATTTGGTTTAAATATGCCTTGCTGTCTAATGTATTTCCTAATTGAACCTAATTTAGAAGGTGTACTTGATCCTTTCAGCTTTGTGGGTTGGTTTGAATCAACCAGACCTTTGGTGTAAAACTCCCTGCTGTGGCAACTTTAAATTCTGTTCCAGTTTTGCTAATCAGACTGGACTGCTGTGGAACATAATACACTTGCTGTTTAAAGGACTAGATGAGAGAAGTTAAAAGTCACACAACACTAGGCTATAGTCCAGCGGGTTTATTTGGAAGCACTGGCTTTTGGAGAGCTGCTCCTTCATCAGCTGTTGAAACAAATACATTTATTAGTTTTGTTACTCTGTTCATATCTTTCTTTCTCTTGAGTTTAGTATTTGGACAAGACCATTCTCTTTGCAAACCTAGTCCACTTCTAAATCATCCTCAACACTCCTTCTCTTCCCACAGCATCTTTTTGTGTACCTACGGGAGATTCAACATCTGTGCTTCTCTCCTCATACCATCCAGAACACCCATACCATTTGGGTGGTACAGTAGTTAACTTTACATTTTAATTTAGTAAGTTGCATTAACTGCTCCTGATACAGTTTCATCTATGTAATGAGACCGAAGGCAGATTAGATGATTACTTGTCAGTATGCTGTGTCCCAGCACATCATCTAAACTTTTTGTACCATTCCAAGTCAGACACTCTGTCTTCAGTCTATTTCGTTGTTCTGATGAAGCTGAGTGTAAGTTGGGAATGGAAAATTATTTTTCACTTAGACACGATAGTTGAATTTAGCAAATCAGATGATAACCTCTGCCAATGTTCTTTTTTGGAGGAACAATTTGGTAATGATTTTGCTGTAGCTATTTTGATCTTATCTAGACACATTTTTGTTCTTTACTTGGTCCATTATTCTCCCCTTTTGCTTTGCCTCACCATCCATTTTATTATGTAGTCTTTCCTGCAATCCAACCTGACATTTTGTTTCTCTGTCTTCCCTGTGTTTGTTTCTGTACATGGTTAATATCTTGCTATATCTGCAGTTTAGTTTAAAGATTACTTACCTGAAATGAAACCTCGGCATCTTTCACTGCAGATGCCTGACTTTTCATTCTTATTTTAAAGTGTGGTGCTGGAAAAGCACAGCAGGTCAGGCAGCATCCGAGGAGCAGGAGAAATGTCGTTTCGGGCATAAGCCCTTCATTAGGAGAATGTCGATTTTCTGCTCCTCGGATACTGCCTGACCTGTTTTGCTTTTCTAGCACTACACTCTCGACTCTGATCTCCAGCATCTAAAGTCCTCACTTTCTCCTAGTTCCTTTTTCATTCATTCTTATTTCAGATTTTCAGCTTCTGTAGCATTTTGCATTTCTTGTTGATAAATATATAAATTTCCATTTAAAAAAAACCTTAAAACTTATCTAAGAAGGTTTGTTTCATGTTATCATCCACTAGTGACTACTCCATATTATGGACTAATAATCACCAGAGGCTGTAGAATGTAATGGGAGATTTGGGAGTAGTCTACATTTAGTTTAAAAATGCTGAGATTCTCAATGTTCTTTTTGTTGAATCAAGTGGAAATATGATTGCGCTAAAGACCAGTTGATCTCCTGTTGCATTACACAGTGAAAATGTCATGTTGTCTTGAGGTGAAGTTGATTTAGAAGGCAAGAAATAATTGAATTAGAATGAGGCATCTGTAATTCAGTTTACACTTTTGTCCAACATTTTGTCCTTATTTTTATAATGCTTTGATTTTACATTGAATATTGGCACGATTTAAGAAGGGCAGAATTGATTGGAGCGAAGCATTGCTTGGAAGACAGACTGAGGAAACTGAAGCTAGGTTAAAGGTGAAGGAGTGAAAAGCTGAAACAGTACAAGAATTATGACATAACTTTGAGAGACATGTATTTTTGAGAATTATATGTAAATGTGGATTATGTATCTTTTTGGAAGTCAGGCGTCTTAAGAGCTGAGCTACTGCATAATGACTGTTTGTTTCATGGTGCTGTTTTTTAAAATCTGGTCAGCGTAAGTCCATGTTTTGAATTCCTTGATAAGTTGTCTTCGCACTTTTTGTTGATCGTGGTCCAAGTTCTAATCAAGAATACCAGGGTACCTTCTGATGCTTCATGGAATGACAGTGGCAAGATGCTGAGGAATTCAAGTAATACTTTGAGCAGATTTAGAAATACTTTTGAAATTATTTTCCATGACTCTACTCTAATTTTTCAGCACACTATTATGATACATGTTGCATACTTTGGATTGATGACTATCAATTTGCAGGATGTAAAACGTTTTAAATGGCAGCTTATTGCAATAGTAATATTGTATCTCTTAAATATTGCTACAGATTAATAAATCTTTATATCGCTTTTTACAAGTTTTATTTCAAAAATGTTTTGTGGTTAATATTTGATATTCTGCATGTTAAGCTAATATTCCAACAAAACCCTAGCTAGTTTCCATATTTCTGAAATGTAAAGACCTCAATCATTAAAATTTAATGCCAGTTAACTCATTTTCCTTTGTGTTCAAGATTAGCCAGGACTATGGAGAACTTGTTGCTCATGTTTGCAGTGCCATGAATTCTCTTAAGCTCATCCTGACAATCTTAATGCCCAACTCAGAGAAGAATATTGCCTGATCATGCTTGGCAATCGAAGAGTTTTGGCAAAATGAGTGTTGAATTTTTGCTGTAAATTTATAATTTTCACTCTGAAATTGCAAGCCATCTGCTATTGGTATAACTGCAATTAATATTAGCTGTAAGTTGGTCAGATTGATACTGTTTAAAAAAAAAAGTATATTTTTACTTGATGGTTTTAGGAATTGTGTTCCTTATGTCATTGGGATGATATGTATTGCATCCTGAGGCCAAGTCAGCAGGTGTAGTCTTGTTTTGCAATAGAACCTGAAAGCAAAGTGTGAGGAAAGAATAAATGTGATAAAGTAACATCATGATGCTAAACTGAAGATTCTGTTCTCTTGTACATACTGAAAGGCTTGTTTGGATATAAAGGTAAAGAACAGCTTTTTGATCTTTTTCAGATAAATCAGATTAGTTAACCATGACCTTATGTAACAAATTAAAAATGTAGCTAGTTAACATTTGCTTTTATTTAATACTTTATCATCTTGAACTATTTCATTGCCTGTGCATTTTGAAGTGTAGATTTTGTGTAGAGTGGTAGAATTAACACTGGTGACAGGAAATTCACGTAAGAAAAGTGAAAGATGTCGCAAGTGTTAATTCTATGACTGAATTGGTAAATGTGAACTTGAAGAGTAAGGAGTTTTTTGTTGGCACTGTTTATATTTTAAACTCTACAAATATAAACTACTATAGTTTATATTTGTAATGCACCAGCTAAGTTAGTTGCAGAGAATTGCTGTTTGGCAAATTTGACTTTATTGTTATGTGTACTCAACGCTATACTATAATTACTGCAATGTTTAACTTCGTTCTTTCTTTCTATCTATCTTGTTGTTAGGATTCTGTACCTACATACTTATACCTAAGATGGTGCCTTGTGGATCTTTTTAAATTGACAATTTAGCATATAGCTGAACATAGTTTCAGCATAAATTGTAGCTTCTTTGTTTGAAACTGCATTTAAAGTGAAATATGGAAAAGGTTTATTACTTTATTACAGAAACTGACCTAGCCTTAGACTTATTCCTTTGTCAGTTAGAAATACACAAGAAGGATGATGATGATAAAATTCCTATCCACCACACTTCTTCATTTGTGTTGGCTACTGCCCACAAGACGATTTATTAATATTTGTTTTCATTTCAACCAGTGTTCCAAGTAATTGGAATCAGGAGATCTTTGGAGCGATTATGGTTTAAGGTGAGGGGATGAATATAGGATAGTGAGGTTATGAATCAATAATAAAAGGACTGTTTCTGGTGAGGGTCAAAGGTGATGGTTTCTTTTGTGCAATTGTTAAATAGAGGGAATTGCAACTCATTCTTCTTCTGTTGAGGGGAGTCAATGAACGAAATTCAGAGAGGGTGTGCTTTCAAACTCTGTTCCCCTTTTCTGTAATTCTGTTTGAATCTCTCCAGTTAGGCATTGGCCACAGCCCTGAAGTCACATTTGAAATCACTGCCTCTCCACAGAGCAGTTAGCTGTATCATCATTCTCCATGTCTCTGTTCTGTTGCCCAGCTCATAGGGACTGTCCTTGCAAAATTCCTGTTTCTATCCATTTGCAGCAAGGCAGTCCAAGAATGGTTTCTGAATACACACTCACTGCATAACCCTGAGGTCACCCTGGAATTATCCCTGTCTCACTTCCTTTGCATCTACGTGCTGCCTGAAATAATAACAAATGTTGTCATCTCTGACTAGGTCACAGCTGAGTGAAAGAAAATGATGTTGTCTAATGATGTGAGCTGTGATATTAACCAATATCTGAAAATTCAGTTTTGACAAAATATGAATATGAATTAGTGGAATTTAATGCAAACATTTGTTGTACATTTCCTTATTGACATTCTCCAATTGCAGATCCCAGCTTGCCTTTTCTGCTTGCTGTTTAATGTCTGACAAATTCCTGTACCTTATGTTTGTACCTCGTATTGTGGCAAGCATTTCTCTGTACGAGATGTCCACCTAAATCCATATTTTACACATTGCTCATCTTGGAGGCATTTCCTGAACCATTTTTGAGAATTACACCGCTGTGATGTTAGAGAAAAGATGGAGAGACCTGGAAGCGCTTGTTTTCTCAATTCTGTCCACTATTACTCTGCTCCAAGACTAGATGAATAAGTTGCAATTTCCTCAAGTTTGTAGTTGTACCTTTAGGTGCTGCTCCAGTTGCTGTGGAAGGTCAGCCAGATAGTTTGTATGGTTGAATAGTTACAATATATTACCAAAAGTGTTTGAAGGTATGCATAGTGAGTGTATAACTTTGAATAAATTGATTTTTACAGTTAGACTGTAAAATTTACTCTGAAAGGACAGATATTATCTCTAAGCAAGTTCCTGAGAAAGGCTGGAAATGTTGAATCCTTCCAGTTCCTCTAAGAAACTCTGTTTCAGAGTCTATTTTGTGGTGTAAAAATGTTCATATCTATTACATTGCTGTTTTCACCAATCCTGAAAAGTTGTTTTGAGAGCTGCTCTCTATTTGGAGGCAAACCATGCAACTTTAATTTTGTACACTACCTTTGTTGGCTCAGGTATTAACTTGTTTAAATCAGTATTTTGTGCTGATTGCTGAGATACTGTAAACAACCAGCCAATAATATGTGTTGCAAATAAACACAAAACAAAGGAAAAATGATGAATAAAAGATGGCACTTGTTTTTGCTGTTTTAATAATTTAGATGGTTCCAGTATGTTATTTGGGATAAATTATTGCATTGTCACAAAGGCCTAATTGTTTTTTAAAAATTGCTCAACTCTTGGCCAGTGGCTCAGTGGTTAGCACTGCTGCCTCACAGCACCAGGGAACCAGGTTCAATTCCGCCCTCAGGTAAAATCTTTGGAGATTGCACATTCTCCCCTGTTTGTGTGGGTTTCCTCTGAGCGTTCTGGTTTCCTATCACAGTGCAAAAATGTGCAGGTTAGATGGATTGGCCATGCTAATTTGTACTGTTCAGGAATGTGTATGTTAGGTGGATTAGGCATTGGAGATGTAGGGCTATAACGATAGCAAGGTGGGTGGCATGGGTCTTGGAAGCATGCTCTTTGCAACGTTGGTGTGGACTCAATGGACTGAATGGCCTGCTGCCCACTAGGGATTTTAGGACTCTTGTGAATCTTTGTTCTATTTCTTATAGTACATAATTTCTCGGCTGTAATGAATCATTCAGGAAAATTCATCAGAACAACTCAAGGATAATTTAGTATTAAATGAAAGAACTGCTGGAGATCTGAAACAAAAACAGCAAGTGCTGCAGAAACTCATCAGATCAGGCAGCATCTGTGAAGAGAAGAACTCAAAATGTTAACTCTGCTCTTCTCCCCCCAGATACTGTGAGACGTCCTGAGTTTCTCCAGCACTTGCTGTGTCTGTTACCAACAATAATTAGATATTGTTGCATGTGTAATAATATTGTACTTTTAAGAGATGTGTACTGACCTGCTCCTTTTCCAGAGGGTTGTATTCACAGTGGTGCCGAAATGTCTCCATCAAGCAGGCAGTTGGTAAACCGCTTTGAGTTATCCTTGGGTGGTTTCTTTTTAAAGTGGAGTCAGGATTTCCACAGACCCACAAAGCTTTTGGTTTTGCTTTCAATTAGTTGAGAAGTTTTCTGCTGGCTGCTAGAGCTAAAAACTTGAGTTCTCTGCTGCCCAAGTAAGTCTTAAAAACCCTCTTAAAAATTAAAAAGGGTAGTTTGTCTCTTTTGGTGTTTCTACTGGACTGGAGAGAGACCGCACTTAAGAATGGATTGCCTTTGCCAAGTGTTATGGACCAGATCCCTCAAAAATATGTTAAGAAGGTAGACTGGATCCTAACATTTTTGCTCATTTTAAAAGCAAATGTAAAGTGTCTCAGATGCAATACAATCTTTCAAACTATTCAATATGAAGCAAGACACAATTTATTTCAGCACTGTAGTTAGAGTACAACCAAAGAAAATAATTTAGAATAACTTAACAGATTGGCGACTTCACAGAATAATAGATACAATAACTATTACTAATTAACTGTTCCAATATAGTAACAATGCATAAAAACATCTCTTGGCAAAATGGAAAATTCAGACAGATTCTCACATGTAGTTCTCCAATCCAAAAGGAAAGAACATGAAGAGTAAATTCAGAGGTAGCAGCCAGGTGATGTTCACTGAAGCTCCCAACTTTTTTAAGACCCTAAGAACTTCTGATGTTTCTGAAAAAAACCAAATCCCAGAAATCTGGATCAGTGAGAGCCTGCCACATGCATTCAGGCTGTTGTTAAAGAAAAAAAACCCAGAGGCCTCCCTAGCTGTTTACCCAAGAGGTCTTCAGTAGTGGGTTCGGAACCTCTGACTTAAATCTCTCATAAAAATAACCCCTTAAAGTGACAGCATCATCACCGCAGGGTGTGTTTATGGGATGCTACCTATATTGGAAAGTTGATTAGTTATTAAATAATACATTATCTTGTTGAGTATTTCAGTAGAATAAAGTTAGGCTAATTCTTTATTTGTGTTTTAACTGTGTTGCAAGAATAAAGTATGTTTTGATTAAAACTTAGTGTGCACCTATTGAATCACATCTGTAAAGCAGTGCCTTACACTTGCCTTTTTTTGAAAAAAGTTAAATGATAAGGTGTAGGCCATCTCAATAATATGCTTTGAGGGCCTGGTCTGGTCCATACCACATAAGAAAAATCTCAGAAACACTGAAAGCGCATTGTGGTGTGAAGTAATGTGTGTATGCTCATTATTTCACAGTTTCTGTGTACAGTTAAAGTAGTGAAATATTGCATTAAAAAGTTCCCATAGAATCTCTCAACTCAAAACCTGATGCTTCACTCTTTGATGAAGTATGCTCAAAATTCTGCAAGGTGAAAAGAAATACGTTTTGTATAAAGGAAATCTCTGATCTGTTTTAATTGTTTTAAACATGGAGAGGACCTTTTGAATGAGATGTATTTTTTAATTTACAATTTATGGATGAAACCATCTGTAGATGGTTAGCTTAATCCTTCGATTGTTGATGTGAGACATGTGATGCTGTCGAAGAATGGATGGAATGTTTATCTAGAGTTGAATACAAGTCAGAGGCTGTCATTGGCAAATATAGCCTACCTTGATCAATACATATCTCCCATGCTGTGTCCTGTTCTGGTTACTAAGAAACAATTGACATGTTCAGGTACAGGAATTAGTGCTGACAAGGACCAGAGAAATGATCTCTAATGTTGGAGAATATCAATAACAATAAATTGCATTTATATATAAAATCATAGAGTGTATACGTTCAAAAATATACATTGTCTTCATGATACATTTTCTTTAACATATTAAATTCGAGGGGCTTCACAGGAGCATAGCATGTGAAGAGGACACCTGGTGGAGGACATAATTCTACCGCTCTGTCAACAGTGTAGGTACAATTACAGAGCTCTTCCTGAGGATTTCATTTCCTACTTGATGCCCCATAACACTCTGTCTCTCCCTTGCTTTGAACGGCCTTTGACAGCTGTGGAGTTTGTGTTGATCTGGAGGCAAACCACTGAAGTACCTTACCAAGCATACCACAAAAGATATTTTTAAAAGATATGTTTATAATGGAGCCCCAAATAAGTTGAGGACCAACCTGTAAATGTTCCAGCATGTGCAAGTGGCAGATGGCTAAGAATGGGAGAGATTCCTGGACTGTCATTTGCAGAAGGCTGAGGATCTTTGGTGAATTTCTGCTGTGCAGCTTGTAGATAGTACACAGTGCTGCTACTGAGCGTCGATGGTGGAGAGAATGGATATAGTGCCAATCAAGCTGGCTACTTTGACCTGGATGGTGTCAAGCTTCTTGAGTGTCACTGGGGCTTCATTCATCCAGCCAAGTGGGGAGTATTCCATCACACTCCTGACCTGGACCTTGTAGATGTTGGATAGGCTTTTGGGAGTCAGGAGGTGAGATACTCAGCGCAGTATTCCTAGCCTATAACCTGTTCTAGTAGCCACTGCATTTATGTGGTGAGTCTGACCACATTTGGAATATTGTGAACAGTTTTGGGCCTCTTATCGAAAGAAGGAGGGAAGTCCAGAGAAGTTTCTCAAAAATTATCCTGGGGTGAAGGGCTTATCATATGAGTAATGGTTGAGGACTCTGGGTCTGTACTGGATGGAGTTTAGAAGGATGAGGGGTGATCTGATTGAAGCTTACTGAATACTGAGAGTCTGGTTAGAGTGGAAGTAGAGAAGATATTTCCATTAGTAGAAGAGATGAGGTGCCAAGGGCACAGCCTCAGAGTAATGGGGCAACCCTTCAGAACTGAGACTCAGCTTCTGAACTTGATAAGGCATCTGAAAGATAACTTGTAGATGAGCAGAAGATAGAAAACAAAATTGATAAGGTTAATTTGGGATCCTGAAACTAAAACCACAAGGTTAGGCAAAGGACATGAGTTCAAAGAAAGATAATTGTCTGACTGATATCAGAAGGTTCATCTTGCAAAAATATTTATACGAACAATAGGACTAGGGTGGATTTTGTTGAATTGTTCTCGCATGAGTCACAAATATGTCTTTGTAGGTCACAAGCACACACCCAGTGTGGATCATATACAACATGTTAACAACTGGATTCCTTGTTTTCATCATTAAATTGCATGATTATCTCATGATGTTTCATTTAGGTGAGCTGAGTTCAGATATTGTGCAGTATTGAGGTGATTGACTTTAGAATTTTTGAAGTTATTTCTTGCTGTTGAAATTGGTACATGAGTTCTAAAAATAATGAAACAGCAATTACTATTTGGTGCATTCATGATCATATTTGTGCTGTTGGATGCAAGTGATTGCACAGTCAAAGGGAAATCAGGAAAAGATGAATCCATTTTCAATTCTCTCCAAGTTTCTGTATTTTCCACTGAAGGGGCTGATTACTTGTAGAGGTACTATCTCTTTGTACCAAAACTAAGCAATAGTTGCTCACAAATTGGCCCTGTTGGTGGGTTCATATTTGGCAGACTATTTTACAACAAAAGTATCACAGTAGAGTCTGACCCTGTCCTTGCGTAATGTATATCTATTATTTTGGTGATGATGTAGCTTTCATTTTAAGATTTTAGATCAGAGTGGTACTGGAAAAGCACAGCAGGTCAGGCAGCATCCGAGGAGCAGGAAAATCTACGTTTCTGATGAAGGGCTTTTGCCCGAAACGTAGATTTGCCTGACCTGCTGTGCTTTTCCAGTACCACTCTGATCTAAACTCTGGTTTCCAGCATCTGCAGTCCTCACTTTTGCCCTGTTTCATTCTAAGATGCTGACTGAAGTTGAAGCAACATTGAGCTCAGTTTGCGTACCTGGAATAAACCCTACCTTTTCTGGGTTGCATGCTTTTGATATTTTTTAGATGAATTTCTGAACTTTGTGGTGACATTTTACTTGTGCAGCTTAAAACTAGTAGTTAAATTACAATGGGGATAAGTCTTTGTTGTTTAAATTGTCGGAATTGTAAATATTTTCTCTGAATTCTTGCACAGTTGTGAGAAATTGATTATACAAAAGCCAAGCATAGTGAGTGACAAACTAAAGTGTATTATTTTGCATAATCAGAAAGATATTTATATAATTTCTGGCAGTGTTTGAAAAAAAGAAAAGATGTCTGTATTTTGTTCGCTTTTTTGACAGTCATTTTCCAGCAGTCCCATGTTTTTGATTTGTAGTAGTTTTGTTATTATTAGATTTAGTGGCTATATCATCTTGTAGCTAATTTTCTTTTTCCTTTCAGTGCAATTCTATTTTAGTGTTTCCCAGCTCATTATTAATTATCAACAGTGCATGATGGTAGGCATCAAATAACTTGCACAGATTAAAGAATTGCATTGGATTGAGAGGCTTGTTTTGTTTTGCTTGCACTCTACTGCTGGAATAAGACAGACCAAGATTAGAAATCTGGACTTTTCTTGTCATTACCTTTGAGGGGAAAAAATATATTCCCCATCCCAAACCTCCATTTTTAATTTGAGGTTAACTAATAATTATAGCTGAGCCTTGCTCTTGTAACATTTTTGCCAATATTTCTGCAAGTGTTGTTCACTGATACCTTTGCTAAATATTGCTTCTGTCCTGTAAGGACTTTGAAAAATTGTTGAAAATTGCTTTATGTACTGTCTCAGTAATTTGCAGTTTCAACCAACGGAAAGCTGCATCTTGGATTGCTCATCTTCAAACCAATAAATCAAAAGATTTTAACAAGATTAGAAAAGAATTCAACACACAAATCTGGTAAGGCTGGGTGATGCAACATTTTACTGAACAGTTTTGATTAGATTAGATTAGATTACTTACTGTGTGGAACCAGGCCCTTCGGCCCAACAAGTCCACACCGACCCGCCGAAGTGCAACCCACCCAGACCCATTTCCCTACATTTACCCCTTCACCTAACACTGCGGGCAATTTAGCATGGCCAGTTCACCTAACCTGCACATTTTTAGACTGTGGGAGGAAACCAGAGCACCCGGAGGAAACCCACGCAGACACGGGGAGAATGTGCAAACTCCACTCAGAGTCACCTGAGGCGGGAATTGAACCCGGGTCTCTGGCGCTGTGCGGCAGCAGTGCTAACCACTGTGCCACCGTGCCGCCATAGTTGACTATGCAGAAAAGTTTTTCCGGGAACTAAAACCAATCCTAGCATATTGTGTGTCCAGATCAATTTCTGGCATGAATTTTTTTTAAAATTTAGCTTGATAGTTTACACTGGAAAAGAGAGTGATCCAATTGATTGTTGCACACTTGAGTGAAATCCAATATTTGGGTTCTTGTAATGTTCATAAAAGTTTAACTAATTTTCTTGAAAATCAGGAAAACTGAGCACGTGAAATCTTGTCAAAATGAGCCATTTAGTTTTAAAAAATGTTTTGCGTATAGCGTTCAAGATGCAATTTGGAAAAAAACCTTCCATATTTGTTACTGGCATGAAAGTTAGAAACAGCAGGCATGCTTAATGTGAGACCTTTTGTTTTGCACATTTAAATACAAGTGTCTGTAGACAGCTAGTTGCAAATGTGTTATTCCGTTGGATTGAAATGCATTCCCTGTGCTGCTCCAAATTGAGAGTAAATGCAATTTGAATGTTCAGTCCATAGAAGACAAAAGCCTAAAATCCGTCCATGTGCTTCTCTTTGGCCAGCACCTTTCTAAAAAAATAAGTTATGGTCATACATATTTTGACTAGGAGTAATTAAATCTTGACTAGCGACAGGGACTAAGAGGTTGAGAGAGCTTTCAGAGATGCCTCCCTTCCAATCTAGTTTACTGCATCAAGTCTTCTCTACATTGGGGAGACCGAACATAAACTCAGGGAATAGCTCACCGAGCATCACAGCCATATCTGCAGGGGCTGACCGGACCTCCCAGTCACCGCCCATTTCAATTCCCCCAACCACTCCTTTTCTGACATGACCATCCTTGGTCTCCTCCATTGCCAAAACACACCACAGCTCATATCTTCTGCCTGGGCACCCTACAGCCCAGAGCACTCAACATTGAGTTCTCCAATTTCAAATAACCTCCCTTCCCAGTCCCTCCCCCTCCCTTCCACTGTTCCCTACCACCAATCGGATTCATTCCCATTGACCAACCAGGTTGTACCCTCTACCTGTCTTCTAACCATACTTCACCACCCTGCCCTGCCACCCACTATATCTGCTGCGCCCCCACACCCACCCCAGTCCTGAAGAAGGGTTACACCCGAAACGTCGACTTCTGCACGTCCGAATGCTGCTTGGCTTGCTGTATTCTTCCAGCCTCCTACCTCTACTTCAGAGATGCAATGTGGCTTGTTTTCGACCATCAATACCCTGATTCAACTTTCCGACTAATAAGTCTGATCTCCAATCTCGTTGTTACTTTGATCTTTATACACAATGTATGCCGTTAGCAGCAGTTTAAAACAAAAAGAGGTTATATGCCTATTTTTAGATTGTGGAATTTGTTTGATGCTTTTGGAACAAGTGGAATGAGCAGTGTTTTTTGTTGATTTGGGATTGTACACCTGGGAATTTAGAAGAATGAGATGCAACCATATTGAAGCATAAAAGATTCTTGAGGGAGCTGAAAGGGTAGATGCAGAAAGACTGTTTACCCTTGTGGGACAGTCTAGGACCAGGGGGCATAATTCAGAATAAGCAGTTGCACATTTACAACAGAAGGAAGAATTTCTTCTCTGAGGGTAGTGAATCTGGGGAATTCTTACCACAGAGGACTCCATTAAGTATATTCAAGGCCACGATCGACTGACTTTTAGTCAGTAAGAATATACAGAATTATGGGAGTAATGCAGGAATGTGGAGCTGAAGATTATCAGATAATCAGTGATGGAGCAGACTCAGTGGACTGAATGGCCTAATTGTACATTTTACAGTCAATTAAATATCCCTGTGCTTCTCTTTCTGACTTTATTTTCTTTGTGTAAATCAGAGGTTAATGAATGACATGAAACTCTCAGGAAGAAGTGCCGTTCACTTCTGTAGACTTAAAGGCAAAAGTGAGGACTGTAGATGCTGGAGATCAGAGTCAAGATTAGAGTGTTGCTGGAAAAGCACAGCAGGTCAGGCAGCATCCGAGGAGCAGGAAAATATACGTTTCGGGCAGGAGCTAAGTTGCACTTTTAGCTACCTTCTCCGCACTCCACCCCCCTCCCGTTTATCTCTCCACCTCGGAGGCTCCCAGTCTCATTCCTGATGAAGGGCTCCTGCCCGAAACGTAGATTTTCCTGCTCCTCGGATGCAGTCATAGAGTTATACAGTACCGAAACAGAACCTTCGATCCAACTCATCCACGCTGACCAAGTTTCCCAAATTAAACTAGTCCCACTATCCTGCATTTGGCCCATATTCCTCTAAACTTTTCCAAGTCATGTACCTGTCCAAATGTCTTTTAAAATCACTAATCCAATCTTAGACTAGATTCCATGATGAAATGGATAAGGTTCTCCTCAGAAGGGATGCTTGCTCTTCTAATGCATTCAATGAAACATTTAAACCCAAAGGAATGAAAAGCAAGAACTGTTCAGAGACGATACAATGAAAGTGATCTGACCTTTGGATTTTCCTCGTCAGGTGATGCATCTTGCCCCTTCCTTGAATGTCTCATTTGCAAGTTGGCAAACACTCTGGTGGGGCCAAGTAAGCTAAGCCATTAACAATTGAAACATCCATCTCTTGCAAACAAACACACGCTTGAACAACAGCTTGAAATACCAAAACCTCTCGCAGATGCAAAGTCGGATGGATAAAACTGAAAAGGCTGTTAGCTGATGGCTGTGCTTGCAGCAAAACCATAGAATTCCCATATCATTGTTAAAACCTTAGTCATGCCTGCACGTTAAAAAGACTGCAGATGTGATGTTAGAAGCTGATGCTGCAAAAAAGAAAAACAATATTCCATTCTGTCTGACAAAACGGTTAAAAGGCAAATTCATATGTCAGCTGATAGTGAGGAAGTGCTGCAGGAGACATTATCTCTTAGTGGAAAGTTTGCTTTGCAGATCTTGGAACCCACTGATATAAGTGAACACCACTATGTGCTGGCCAACATTGGGTATACTGATGAAGACTCTGTTCAAGCAGGCCCAGGTTTTCCACTAACCCAGTAAACTGCAATTTACTTGACTTTGTTTTGTTTTGATCTCTTGTCATGAACTGTTAGAACCAGTTGTGTTCAGCAGAATTTGAAAATGTGTGCTTGCAGTCTAAGATGGTGAACTTTTGCCAGTGGATTTGAAACATTAATCCTTCTTGAGCATGTTGTATGCACTACGTTACAAATCTCCGGTAAGGGCATAAGCATTGTAAATGAAAATATCGGTTTGTGTGGAGTTGCTTGTTTCATTGCCTTGATCCTGAAAGGTTGTGAACCCCTGGGGTAGGTGATGGAGGAGATTTACTGGAAGAATGTCAGCTGATTGATAATGTTCAAGGCTGCAGAATGGTTCAGGTGAGAGACAGATGGCTGAGTGAACTACTGAACAAGAAGCAAAAACAGAAATTGCTGGAAGAACTCAGCAGGTCTAGCAGCATCCACAGAGAGAAAGCAGAATTAACATATAGGGTCCAGTGACCCTTTGGTGCAAAAGAAGGGCCACTGATGCTGTTGGAACAGCTGAATTTTTCTGGTTATTTCTATTTTTGTTTTTGCTTTCCAGCATCTGTAGTTCTTTGGGAGTTTTTTCTACATTTAACAAAATTTGTATCAGTGAATTGGGTCAGTAGATTTTGATGGTTTTGAGTGTTGAAATGCTGTTTGCACTTTTTTTTTGTTTTTAAGTTCTATACATTTGGCCTCCATTGAGGAGCCAAATTATTTAGCAGTACAGAACTTATGTAGTGTTGAAAAAACATTGCATTTTGTCAAAGCTTTGCAATTGTACTCATCAGAAAATTTCATAAAAAACACAATTTGGTTGGAAAATTAACTTTTTTTTGCATGTGAGGCAAATGTTGCTTGGTTGGCAAGTGGGCTCAGGTAGAAGCATTACATGATGAATGCGCCTATTTATACTGATTGATAGATAAGAGCATTGCTAAACATTAAACCAGGTAAAAACAATGACTGCAGATGCTGGAAACCAGACTCTGGATCAGTGGTGCTGGAAGAGCACAGCAATTCAGGCAGCATCCGAGGACAGGCAAAATTGACGTTTCGGGCAAAAGCCCTTCATCAGGCTTTATTCCTGATGAAGGGCTTTTGCCCGAAACGTCGATTTTGCCTGTCCTCGGATGCTGCCTGAATTGCTGTGCTCTTCCAGCGACACTGATCCAGAGTAAACATTAAACCAGGCAGATTGGCTCTGATTGGTGTGAACACTCGACTGAGAAATGAACCAATGAATGACTGTCACCTATTTTGTTGAGTTGAAATAGGCATAATGCATGTATACGTCCATAAAGAACAGGGTCCTATAGATTCATATATGTGACTTTCAGTACACACAAGTCCATCTTATTTTGAGCCTGACTGATAATCCTCAAATGGTTGTCAGCATAATTCCTTGCAGATTCAAAATTCTCCAGCAAATGTCCAAACGCAGAATTGGATTCAGTTTCAGAACTGAATTTTTTTTTTGCCTTGTGTTTGGACTTGGTTTGTTTCAATATAACACACTCCATTTTTCTACAGAATCCCAAAGAAAACAAAAGGAGAAGTCAGGACCTGCATTTTACTTTAACTGAGGTTACGGGAACCTAAAATGTGCATCACTAAAAAGGAAGGAACATTATCTCAAGTGGACAGTGACCTCTCATGCTAAACGATTTGAAGAAATGTAATGAGTGAGGGGTTCAGAATTTTAACTTGAGGCTGAGCTTACATATTTCTGCAGGCAGAATAATAAATTATTTCTCCTCCATGAGTTGATGTTGACAGTCGACCTGAGGGTCCTCAACGGTGACTACAAATCTACTGACCATTCTCAGCAGATGAATCGGTGCTTCTTCATGTTCAACACCACATGAAAGAAGAATAGCAGTAACTGTTGCAGAGAATGTACTCTCAGCAGGTCAGTTCAATGTCTGCCGCCAAGAGTGGCAGAGTAGGACCACAAATGACTGAACTGGCCGAATCCTGAAGGGCTTACCTGCCCGACAAAATCCATGACTGAAAGTTGTAGAAGCATTTCCTTGACCTCTTGTTTGCCAATCTATCTCTTTTATGAATTTGTCCATTGTGTTATTGGTTGATGAGACTTTCTAACATGCATAGTCTTTTTGAAGTCCAGTGTCCATCCTACAAGAATCAACCATTTCAACACATTGTATATTTTTTAAAGCAAGTGTCTAGAACAGTGCACATGAAAGCTGGCACAAGAGAAACCTGTTCTTTAGAATAAATGGAGCATAAAACAAAATTTAATTTTGCATGGAAACTGACGCACAGACTGAGGAAGCAATTAAGTGCAATCAGCATTTTGAGAGGTGCAGCTGGTTTCAATAAATGGTGTTCCTATAAGTAACTTCTCACTATTGTCGTCAGGACATTTTGCGGTGCATGTTAGAAAGTTACGGCAATGGTTAGAAAGTTGCTGCTTCTATTGACTTTGTCAGTGTTTTGCACTGCACAAGGAGGAAGTTGCTGATTCTTGTTTCAGTAAGTGAACATTCAGTGTCAATTGCTTTATGAAGATTTCACGAAATGGGCAATTGCCTGAAAACAATAGGCGAGATCTAGTTGTCAGTGTAGCTCATATAATGGTAGGGAAAATTTAGTACATTATATTCTGAAAAATAAATGTTTCTGTTAATTCTGCATTGTATATTGTGCTGGAGTGGTAATGTTCTGTGGTAGTTTCTGTATGGCATGTGAAACGGATATACGCTTTGTGGGTTTTTTTCTGTCTTTTGTGGTATGATGTGTTTCAATAACTCTGAGATAGTGAGGATTGTAGGTGCTGGATAAGTCAGTTGATAAAGTTTGGCACTGGAAAAAGCACAGCAGGTCAGGCAGCATCTGAGGAGCAAGAGAGTCGACATTTCAGGCTTAAACTTTAATCAGAACTCATAAAGAGTTGACTAGAGTTAACCAGTCCTGATGAAGGGTTAAGTCCAAAACGTCAACCCTTTACTCCTCAAATGCTGTCCTGCTGTCTGTTTTCCAGCACCACACTTTATCGACTCTGATGTATTTCAATAACCTACTAGATAGGTTTCCTGCCTTTCTTCTGTACTTTGGCCAGAGATCTAAATCATTGTTATGTCAAAGTTCTACATTTTTGGTTTTTTGGACTTTTCTCTCGATTGTTCAGTTATGGTTTTTCTAAGCTCTCTTCCTTTCCTATAATATAGAGGCCTTATCTTTTTCTGTCGATCCTGTATGTAATTTGCCCTATGCATTTGTTCATGATTTAATAATTACATTGCTTTGAGTAATGTCGGTGCTTGATTTAAACAGACTTCTGCTACGAAACCTATTTCAGTCCAAACTGATGAAGTTAAGTAGAGACCTGGTTTCATAATCAAAAGTGAATATACTTACTTATAAAAGTGTAAGTATAAAGTCTATAAGTTCAAATGCAATGTTTCTTAAAATTAGCAAATTGTTGAAAGTACTTGGCACATCAGGTGGTATGTGGAGAGAGTGCACCATATGCTTCAGACCTTCTGATGAAAAATACTGCTTTGTTTCTTAGTGCGGAAAAAACAGGCTGATTCTCAGAATCAACTTGGAAGAAATGTGGAAACCTCTAAGACCAAATTGTGGTTACGATCCTACAGAAACACCATATGGAATGTTTACTGAGTTTTTATAGATCCCTGAGATAAGTAAGACTGGTGAGATTTGCTAAATTCAAGGTGCATTCAACAAGTAAGTATTTTTTTGAAAGAACTAACTGTAGATGACGGATGTAATGTGGTGTTTCAGCAATATGAAGTGACTAAAGAAGGTGGAGTTGTACTGTTGGAGCTGCGAAGGTTAAGGGAAGATTCACTTGAGGCTTTCAGAAATCAAGGTTTTGAGTAAAATTGAAAATCCAAAGTAAAATACTGTCGATGCTGGAAATCTGAAATAAAACCAGAAAGTCCTGGGGGATCTTTTGCAGGTGTGGGAGCATCTGTGGAGAAAGAACAGTGAGTCTAATTTGACTCTTCAAAACAGAATGTGATGGCTTAATGAAATAGTAAGGAACTAGAAGGTCAGGGTAGATTTTGCATTTGGAGTTGAGGTGTTTCACAAAGCGGTTACCCAGCTTGAATTTGGTTTTGCCAGCGTGTAGCAGACCACATTGTGAGAATGGAATACAGTAAGCTCAATTAGGTACAAGTAAAGCACTACTTTATCTGGAAGATGTTTTTGGGGAAAAGATGCAAACTGTTGAACAGGAGAGTCCCGTTTCAGCCAAATCGTCGCGCTCAAAGCTGGACGTGTTGGAGGAAGCTGCGTTTGCTCTGGACCACCAATGTAGGCCCTGAATAATAATGTTTCAATTTGTTGCAGAGTGTAAATACAGTTACAGTATTGACTGATACAGAAAATACTGTCAGCACAGCACCCACTAAGATCATTGTCCTTCCATCTGCACAGCACCCTGTCATAATACTGTTTCCGTCATATGCCATCAGCACAGCACACAGTAATCTGTATTATTCCATTATATAGGAGAAAGTGAGGGCTGCAGATGCTGAAGATCAGAGCTGAAAATGTGTTGCTGGAAAAGCGCAGCAGGTCAGGCAGCATCCAAGGAACAGGAGAATCGACGTTTCGGGCATAAGCCCTTCTTCAGGAATTATATACATTGGCACAGCACCAGGTCATCTTTACTATTAAGTGAACAGTAGAGTTCAAAAGAAAATAAGGTATTCTGACCCTCAAAAATACATGTTAGGTCTGCACTGATGCGTGTTCCATTTTCTGCACTAGCCTTAAAAATGTTTGTTTTGTATTTCATGTAATGTGGGTGCCACTCGCTGGTGCCGGCACTTAACTACCCATCCCAATTGCCCGAAGAACCAAGCTGCTTGCTAAACTATCTCAGAGGACATTGTTGAGAGCCTGGAGCCAAGTGTCAGCCAGATTGGGGAAGGACAGCAGATCGCAAACGATCATTAGTGAACCAGATCGATTTTTACAATGATTGATGGTAGTTACATGGTCACCTTTACTGAGAGACTGGTCTTGTATTCCAGATTCATTCATCAAATTCAAATTCTACCGGCTATCATGATTGGTTTGGGGCTCATGTCCCCAAGCCATTAGTATAGCCTGTTGAGGTTTTGTAGATAGTACAGCAAATGTTTCCTAGAGTAGTATCAAGATCGAAGGATTTCTGTTAACATGAGAAGACAGGAGAGCTGAAGGTTAAGGTGAGGTAGGAATTGGTAAAAATGGCCAATGGCTTCAGAGAGTGAGGAAAGAAAAATCTGGTTTCCATGCAGAAGAGTTGTGAACACGTGGTCATGGATTGCGATCAAACCAGAAGGGCCAGATTTGCACAGTAAATGATTTTTCTCTGGGGACGTGGGCAGTGCTGGCTGGGCCAGCATTTATTGACCATCCCTAGTTCTTAAGCAGGTGATGGGGAGCTGCTGCAGGCTGTGGTTTCAGCGCTTTCAGAGGATATAACAGATTCACTGAGATGTTGGGAGGATCCAGTTATGAGGATAAATGAGCTGATTTCTTTTAAAAGAGGAACAGGTAAAGCAGTAGACCAACTAATTCATTAGAGCCAACTGGAAATGGTTGTACAAAGAAAAAAGATTGCTGTTTCATGTGTCTCTGGTATGTGGTTAAGGTCAATTCTACTCTGAGTGTTAATGTCGTAAATAAATCAGTAAACTAAGTTTAAAAAATGTAAAAGGCAACATAAGTAAGTGAATACGATAATTATTTCAAACAGGCTGGGGTCACTTCTACTGAAGATTAGAAGTATGAGGAGGGATTTAATTGAAACTTATAAAATCCTGAATGGTCTTGACAAGATGGATGTGGAAAGGATGTTTCCCCCTTGTGGGGGAGTCCAGAGCTAGGACGCATGTAAGACAAAGCATACAATAGGTCTAGGCAGCTACAAACTGCTGAGGCAGTTGAGTACAGAGAAATTCGAAGGAACTTAAACACAGAAATAGGAAGGTTAAAAGGGGCCATGAAATGCCTTTAGCAATAAGGGTCAAAGCGAATCCCAAGGCTTTTTATGCATATATTAGAAGGACGAGGGTAGCAAGGGAAAGAATAGGCCCACTCGAGGACAAAGGCGGGAGGTTGCTTGTGGAGCCACAGGAAGTGGGAGAGAGTAATGAGTACTTATATCGGTATTCACCAAGGGGAAGGACATGACTGATGTTGAGGTCAGGAATGAGTGTGTGAATACCCTAGAGAATGTCAATATATTGAAGGAGGAAGTTTTGGGTATCCTAAATTGCATTAAGGTAGACAAGTCTCCAGATGGGATCTATCTAGGGTTACTGCGAGAAGCAAGGGAAGTAATAGCTAGGGCATCAGCAGATATCTTCACATCCTGTTTGACCACAGACAAGATTCCAGAGGATTGAAGATTAGTCAATGTTGTTCCCTTGTTGAAGAAAGGAAGCGGGGGTAATCCTGGAAATTATAGGCCGGTGAGCCTGATGTCTGTGGTGGGGTAGCTCTTGGAGAGGAGGGGCAAGATGTATGCAAATTTGGAAGAAAATGGATGAGTTAGTTGACAAGGTTTGTGTAAAGACTTGTAGCTCGGGTGTTGTTTGTTGTGGTTGTGGGTATAATTGTCAAGCTGGGAAGTTGATTTGCAGACATTTTGCCCCCTACCTGGGTGGCATCTTCAGTGTTCTGGAGGCTCCTGTGAAGTGCTGCGGGACAGTACATCGGCGCTTCACGGAAGGCTCCAGGGCACTGAGGATGTCAACTGGATGGGGGGGTGAAATGACTGCAAATCAACTGCCCAGCTAGTTAGCGATAGGTAGCATGGCTTTGTACAGGGAAGGTCATGTCTTCACCCCAACCTGATTGAATTTTTTTCAGAAGGTGACAAAGATAATTGATGAAAGGGCAGGACTTTAGGAAGTAATTGGTAAAATCCCACATGGCAGATTGGTCCAGAAGCTAAAATCACATGGGATTCAGCGTGGGCTGATGTGATGGACACAAACCTGGCTTGGTCATAGAAGGCAGAGGGTAGCGGTGGAAGGATGTTTTACAAAATGGAGACTGGGTAACTAGTGGTGTTCCACAGGGATCAGTCTTAGGTCCTCTGTTGTTTGTAGCATATATAAATGATCTGGATGAAAATGTGTGGTCTGATTAGTAAGTTTGCAGATGACACGAAGAATGGTGGAGTTGCTGACAGTGCTGACGATTGTGAAAGGATACACAGGATGTAGATAGATTGGTGACTTGGGCACAGCAATGGCAAGTGGAGTTTAATCCAGACAAATGTGAGGTGATGCATTTTGGAGATTGAAATTTAGGTGTGAATTATACTGAAAATGACAGAACCCTTAGGAACATTTAGATGGATCTGGGTGTGCAAGCCCACAGTTCCCTAAAAGTGGCATCACGGGTGGCCAAGGTGATTCAGAAGGCATATGGCATGCTGGCATTCATCAGCCAGGGCATGGTGTACAAGAGTTGGCAAACCATGATGCAGCCATACCAAAACCCTTGTTAGGCTGCATTTGGAGTATTGCGTGTAGTTTTGGTCACCACACTACCAGACAGAAGTGGAAGCTTTGGAGAGAATGTAGAGAAGGTTCACCAGGAAGTTGCCTGGTCTCAAGGGCATTGGCTATGAGGAAAAGTTAAAAAGACTAGGATTGTTTTCACTGGAAGGACGGTGGCTGAGAGGAGACCTGGTAGAGGTCAACAAAATTGAGAGGCATAGATAGTCAGAGGCTTTTTCCCAGGGCTGAAGTTTCAAGTACAGTGGGATACGGGTTCAAGGTGAGAGGGGAAAAGTTTAAGGGAAATGTGCGAGGGAAGTTTTTCATGCAGAGAATGATGGGATCCTGGAACAGACTGCCAGAAGAGGTGGAGGAAGCAGGCACATTTAAGAGGCACCTGGATGGTTACATGAATAGGGAGGGAATTGAGGGGTACAGACTGAATATGGGCAGAAGGTTTTTTTTTTAGGACGTGATGATTGGCACAGGCTTGGAGGGCCGAAGTGCATGTGACTGTGTGCATTTCTCTTTGTGTTCTGGAGGGGCGGCATGGTGGCTCAGTGGTTAGCACTGCTGCCTCACAACATCAGTGTCCCAGGTTTGATTCCAGCCTCTGGTGACTCTGTGAAGTTTGCACGTTCTCCCTGTGTATGCATTGGTTTCCTCTGGATGCTCCGGTTTCCTCCCACAGTCCAAAGATGTGCACGTCAGGTGAATTGGCCATGCTAAGTTGCCCATAGTGTTAGGTGCATTAGTCAGAGGGAAATGGGTCTGGGTGGGTTACTCTTCGGAGGGTCAGTGTGGACTGGTTGGGCCAAAGGGCCTGTTTCCACACTGTAGAGAATCTAATCTAATAATGAGGTTGAGGAAGTGTTCAAAGTAAGGGAGGAGTGGACCAAAGTATTCAAAATAGAGTCTGCACAAGGCACCTGGGTGGAAAGATCAAGAAGCAGAAGGCATAGATTTCAGGTAATTGGCAAAAGAAAAATGGCAAAATGAGGAAGAATAAAACAAAGAATTGTGGGTGTTAGTGTGGAAGTTCGACTCTCGACTCCTGACGACCCAAATTTCAGTTAAAAAGTCGATGCTTTATTTCTGGATAGCTGGCGAGAAGTTCTGGGTGACAACAAAGGAAACTCATAGCCGCCTTGTGGTGGCACCTCTCGAAGAATCTCTGCTCTGCAGACAAAATCAGTACATTTTATAGAAATAATACAGAGGTCTACAAGTCACATGGCTGATTGCTGTTACATTATCTAAGACAGGTAATTACAATTTTATAATGCACGGTGATTGCTGACTTCCTGTGACTAGTAGCGAATGGTTTACAGGAACTGGTTATGGTATTCTTCATAATCATAGAATCATTGAATCCCCACAGTGTGAAAACGTTCAGCCCAACTAGTTCACACCGATCCTCTGAAGAACACCTTACCCAGACCCAGTCCTTTACCCTATCCTTGCATTGCCCATGGCCAATCCCCCTAATCTGCACATCATCTGTTGATGGATAGGGATTTAGGCAGGAGGACTGTGCTTTGCTCTTGTTGTTGGATTCACATGCCCATGTTAATAGGTTGGGAAGCATGGTAATGGGAATAGGAGGCAGTTGTGGCCATGGCTATCGGTCTTGTCCAGAGAGGGCAAACACCTTTGCCTGAGGCTGGAAGTGAAATCCATATGTATGGCTCCAGAGGATTCTGTTCTCCTGGAGTCAGTCAGACCCCTGCTGTGATATCCCATCTCATTCTGTAAGAGGACAAGCATGCAATCAATACTGTAGTGAGTCCTTTTAGTAGTGGAATTTTTAACCCTTGAGTTCACAATATGTTAAAGATGTAAAAATGGAACCTATTCTTTTGTGGCTTTCTAACTTCCTCACTAGAGTCCTGAGACAGACACAAACAAATTGATCGGGGAATTCTCCATTAACACCTATTGAAAGACCTTTAACATTTTATGTTCAGTGACCCTCCTTCAAAACTGGAAGAAACTGGGAAAAGGGGGTTGTTTTGCTAATGCTGGGTGGTTTGGTGGTGGGGTGTGTTGTTAGAGAGGAGTGAACAGATAGGTGGAGAGGGAACCTAGTGAGGGAGAGTAAAAAGGGCAGGCATACAAAAGCATTGTTGATAGTAAGCTAATGAAGAAAATAAGCTTAATGGGGGGAATCCAGGGGTCAATGAGTAGTTGAAAATGGTTTGGCTGTGCTGAAAACAGCTGTTTTATGATGGACCATTTTGGGGGTGGTAATAGACATGGAAGGAGGTGTTCATGGTTTAAAATTGATAAACTCCATGTTGACTCCTGAAGATTGTCAGGTCACCAAACAGAAGATGTTTGTCCAACTAAGTGTTGAGCCTCACTGGAGTAGACGTGAGACAGAAATCTTGCTATGGCAACACAGTGTGTTGAAGTGGGAAGCAAATGGAATCTCTGAGTCATTTTTACAGGCAGAATGGGGGTGTTTTACAAAGCTGTCACTCAGTCTGTGTTTCGTCTCCCTCGTGTGTGTGAGGGAGAATGTGTTTCACTCATCGAATGGTTAGCATTTAGAAATGCACTCCCTGTTAGTGTGGTGGAGAAATGGTCGATTAAGTCAAGGAATCCCTATAGTGTGGAAACAGCCATTTGGCCCAACAAGTCCACACCAACCCTCTGAAGTGTACACTATCCAGACCCATTTCCCTATCCTATTACTCAACGTTTACCCAGGACTAATATACCTAACCTACACATCTTTGAATACTTCAGCATATCCAATTCACCTAACCTGCACATCTTTGGATTGTAGGAGGGAAATGGAACACCTGGAGGAAACTCACAGAGACACTGAGAGAATGTGCAAACTCAACACAGACAGTTATCTGAGGTTGCAATAAAGCCCGGGTCCCTGACAATGTGAAGCAACAGTGCTAACCTCTGATCCACCGTGCTGCCCCGAAAGGGACCCTTCAAAAGGGAATTAGATGCTTATTGAAAGAGGAGAAATTTGCAGGCCTTTGTAGTTAGGGAGTGGGGATTGAACTAATAAAAGGCACAGGCACATTTGGCTGAATGACCCTTTTTTACTTTGCACTATTCTATGAAAGAGGTTTATCATAAACCTTTGGTACATGATAAACTGGTATCAATATTATGTACTATTTGCATCCTCAGAGACCAGCTCATGTGGATCGGAATGTAGAGGAGTCAGCAAGAACTATGTGGAAATGGAACAAGATTTAGTTGTAAATAAATGGTATTTAAGAGTGAATGAAAGCTTGTTGCTGCAAGATTATTTCCATGATTTAAAAAATGTTCAAGTTTGTAAATGCCTTTGTAAAAATGGCAGTTAAGTTTGGGATTTATTTGAGCAGATCGGACCAGCAGAATTAGAAAACTGTAAGATGTGATGCTAATTATTTGTTAAAATTTTCTAATAAATTTTACACATAACTGATATTGAAATCCCAGTGCTGGCAACGATGAGACCCTATTGTTGATCTTTTTGAAATAGACTTTTAATTTGATGAATTGTCGAGTTATCTTCTGATTTGGTAGCTGGGATACTAAAGCAAAGTATATCATATAAGTTGCATTTAGGACTATTTTGTTCTAATATTTGTTGATTACAGAGTTACAAAATCTCAGAATTATCGTTGTACAGAAAGAGGCTAGTTAGCCCATTGTTTCTGCACCAAATCTCTGATTAACTGTGTTAACCTCTTGTTCACCATCCTTTTACAAGATTTTCCTTATCCCTTGTGACTTCGAAAACTTGTATCAAGTCTTCTCTTCTGATGAAAATAGTCCCAACTTCTCTAATCTATTTTGAGGGGCATTCTCTGCAGAGTAGACTCGATGGGCCAAAAGGCAGTGCAGTGGATGGCTTTTTGTTTACTGATGCAAACACAAATGACCTGTGTTACGAATTTTCTATGAATCTGTGATTGGCCCAAACAAGCTTGCAACTTGAGGGTTTGCAAAATGGTGCATATTTTCAAATCAGTACTTTTGGAATTTAGCAGGAATTAAAATATCCTTAGTTTTGTACATTTTTGAAAGGTCTCTGCTTAAACTGACTTTGTTTGTTTCTTGGAAGGAGTAGCCTTTTAGTTGCATCAGACCAGTATTATATCCCAGGTCCTGAGGATGTACTTTTTTATGCTGGATACTGCAGTGCCAAGCCTGTAATGCAAATGCAAGTGGGAAGTTAAGTGGGAAGTGGAAATAATTTAGAAAGGGAGCCCAGGTCTATCTATAGACTCTGGCAACAGTTTAACATAAAACAGGGTGAATGAAATCTAACAGAACTGTGTTTTTCTGATTAACTTGTCTACTTGTAGTACTACTGTCTGCTATCTATTAACACAGTCAGCAAACTGAAATAGCATTTTCCTTTTTGTTTACAAAGAAAAAAGCAGGCATGTTGTACTACAGTATATCACTTCCAGTAAACAGTACATTTCAAGGCTGCAACCAAGTTTAAGACTTAGATGACTTCACAACTTGAAACTGAAGTAGTCATTTTCTAAATTGAGATGATCACATTCATTTACATTTTGCATTCTGCTGAGCTATTTGTAGTGTTCAATTTTAGCTGTTTGTTTTCAGATCTTTTGCAGCTATGGTGATTTAAACACCCTCAGTGGCATGTCATCACATAACAAGATGAGGGCAAAGATTATTTTGACTGTTGCAGTTTGCTTAATGCTTTTCTCTTTTGGTGATATGTAGAAATGGAGGAAGGGTTTATGCTTCACTTTGACTGGTTCTGTTTATGATCTCAAGGTTTTACTGTAGGATCATTGATAATCATATTAAATTGCCCAAGCTCACTGAGAATGTTTGACTCCAAGATCTTTCAGCATATCTATTTAGCAATAGACCCTTACTGAATCCCCCATGACTGTTTTATCACTGTTTTATCACTGTACTTAGCTGGTCTGGTCCAGTTTATCTTACTCTTTGTTTTGATTTAAAATTAGCTAAATATTAAATAATGGCCTGGGAATTTTCTCCATATAATTTGTGACTAATGTTTTCAGTGTGTAATTCTTGTTTTTTGGGCCTTTAGTAACAGGTCAAATAAAGGTAATATTTATTCAAAGTGATTTGGCATTCTGCTTTCACGGCTCATTGAAATAAGAAAACCTCTTTCTTGCATAATGGGTGAGTTGCTGTTCTGAATTGAACAGAAGAAATTGGCATTAAAGTTTTGTCTGATTTCTTTTGCACTTTTTTTGTAGTTCACTTGTGGGGCATGGGCGCTAATGGTTCATGATTTATTATTCATCTCTTGTTGCCCTTGGTGATGGTAAGCTGCCTTCTTGAACTGTTGTAGTCCATGTGCTATAGTGTTCTTGAGGGTGGAATTCCAAGGTTTGGATTAGGGAGGAGCAGGCATGGCTGACATTTATGGCTCACCCGTTGTCCTCTAGGCTGTAATGGATGATCTAGTTCGGATACAATTTAGTGACAGTTAAGTCATTCATGTTAATAAGTGACTGGAGTGACATAGCCCTGACTGTGGTGAAATGTGCGTTTAAGAGGAATTTGTTTTGACATTTTCTCTTCAGGGGTGTTATAAACCCGATGCTGAAGATTCAGCTCCATGGAAAGCAGAGTAAACAGCTTTGTTTTTTTAAAAATAAACAATAGTATGACTGGTTGGAGTCAGGCTCACACAAACCCAGGGTTTTAGCTTTGTTTTCTGTTGTTGAAGTTGGGGTTTTGGAGTCGAAGCTGTTAGATAAAGCTCTCTCTCTGCTGCTGCAAAAGCTTGAGTGCTCGGTATGCTGCTAAGATACATTGTGTGGGTGTTCCTTCTCCCGGACTGGAGGAGATAGCAAGTGAGGAAAATCTGTGTTGCTGAATTTGCCTTTGCCAGGGGTGTGTTGATGGAAATGCTGCTATGTTGGAACAGTTAATGAATATGAGTTAAATAATATATGGTTTTGTTAAGTATTTGAATAGAGTTAGTTATGCCAATTCTTTTCTGTTTGAATTTTAACTGTGGGGTAAGAATAAAGTCTGTTTTGCTCAAAGCCTAGCAGTTTGTCCAATTGAACCACATCTGGCACGGTAGAGCCTTGCAGTTGCCTTTAAATAAGATAAAAGTTAGGATCAAGACGATCTCCTTGATATGTTTAGAGAGGGTTTGATCTGGTCCATAAAAACATGACCAATGTGTCCTTCATTAAGATATATTTGCCAGCAAACAATCTAGCTTCAACTTCAATTTTACTGAACAGTTTTTAAGCTGAGTTCAAATTCCCCAAATTGTCATGGGTGATTTGAATGATTCGTGGATTATTCCAAAACGTTCTCTGGTTTATTAATTGTCACATAAATACTTACTGTTTCAAACCTGTGTGAGTCTTGTTTGTGTTTCTCAGACCAGTTTGTTTTTCCATGTACCCAGTGGCTTTTCATCTTCCAAGACTGTGGCCGTTAACTTCAGCTGCGGTACTGTGGAGACTACATACAACATAGAACATAGAAGAATACAGCGCAGTACAGGCCCTTCGGCCCTCGATGTTGCGCCGATCCAAGCCCACCTACCTACACTAGCCCACTATCCTCCATATGCCTATCCAATGCCCGCTTAAATGCCCATAATGAGGGAGAGTCCACCACTGCTACTGGCAGGGCATTCCATGAACTCATGACTCGCTGAGTAAAAAACCTACCCCTAACATCTGTCCTATACCTACCCCCCTTAATTTAAAGCTATGCCCCCTTGAAATAGCTGACTCCATACGTGGAAAAAGATTCTCACTGTCGACCCTATCTAAACCCCTAATCATCTTGTACACCTCTATCAAGTCACCCCTAAACCTTCTTTTCTCCAATGAAAACAACCCCAAGTGCCTCAGCCTTTCCTCATACGATCTTCCTACCATACCAGACAACATCCTGGTAAACCTCCTCTGCACCCGTTCCAGTGCCTCCACATCCTTCCTATATTATGGCGACCAAAACTGCACACAATACTCCAGATGCGGCCGCACCAGAGTTTTATACAACTGCAACATGACCTCAGTACTCCGGAACTCAATTCCTCTACCAATAAAAGCCAGTACGCCATATGCCTTCTTCACCGCACTATTTACCTGGGTGACAACTTTCAAAGATCTGTGTACATGGACACCAAGATCCCTCTGCTCATCCACACTACCAAGTATCCGTCCATTAGCCCAGTACCCCATCTTTTTGTTACTCTTACCAAAGTGAATCACCTCACACTTAGCTACATTGAACTCCATTTGCCACATTTCTGCCCAGTTCTGCAGCTTATCTATATCCCGCTGTAACCTGCCACGTCCTTCCTCACTGTCTACAACTCCTCCGACTTTCGTATCATCCGCAAACGTGCTCACCCAACCTTCTAACCCCTCCTCCAGGTCATTTATAAAAATGACAAACAGCAATGGTCCCAAAACAGATCCTTGCGGAACACCGCTAGTGACAGCACTCCAAGATGAACCTTTGCCATCAACTACTACCCTCTGTCTTCTTCCGGCCAGCCAACTCCTAATCCAAACCTCCAACTCGCCCTCAATGCCATACCTCCGTATTTTTTGCAGTAGTCTACCATGGAGAACCTTATCAAACGCCTTACTAAAATCCATATACACCACATCTACCGCTTTCCCCTCGTCCACCTCCTTAGTCACCTTCTCAAAGAATTCAATAAGGTTTGTGAGGCACGACCTGCCCTTCACAAAACCATGCTGACTATCCTTGATCACATTATTCCTATCCAGATGTTCATAAATCCTATCCCTTACAATTCTCTCTAAGATTTTGCCCACAACAGAAGTGAGACTCACCGGCCTATAGTTACTAGGGTTATCCCTACTCCCCTTCTTGAACAAGGGAACCACATTTGCTAGCCTCCAATCTTCTGGCACTACTCCTGTAGACAACGAGGACATAAAAATCAAGGCCAATGGCTCTGCAATCTCCTCCCTTGCTTCCCAGAGAATCCTAGGATAAATGCCATCAGGCCCAGGGGACTTATCTATTTTCACCCTTTCCAGAATTTCCAACACCTCTTCCCTACATACCTCAAAGCCATCCATTCTACTTAATTGTGACTCAGTATTCACATTGACAACAATGTCCTGTTCCTGATTGAATACTGATGAAAAGTATTCATTCAGTGTCTCCCCAATCTCTTCAGCCTCCACACGCAACTTCCCACTACTATCCTTGACTGGACCTATTCCTACCCTAGTCATTCTTTTATTCCTGACATACCTATAGAAAGCCTTAGGGTTTTCCCTAATCCTACCAACTAAGGACCTTTCATGTCCCCTCCTTGCTGCTCTTAGCTCTCTCTTCAGATCCTTCCTGGCTACCTTATAACTCTCAATCGCCCCAATTGAACCTTCATGCCTCATCTTTACATAGGCCGCCCTCTTCCATTTTAACAAGGGATTCCAATTCCTTATTAAACCACGGCTCCCTCACACGACCCTTTCCTCCCTGCCTGACGGGTACATACTTATCAAGGACACTCAATAGTTGCTCCTTGAACAAGCTCCACATATCAATTATGCCCTTGCCTTGAAGCTTACTTTTCCAAGCCACACATCCTAAGTCATGCCTCACCGCATCATAATTTCCCTGCCCCCAGCTATAACTCTTGCCCTGTAGTGCACACTTATCCCTCTCCATCACTAGAGTAAAAGTCACCGAATTGTGGTCACTGTCCCCAAAGTGCTCACCTACCTCTAATTCTAACACCTGGCCTGGTTCATTATCCAGAACCAAATCCAGTATGGCCTCACCTCTTGTTGGCCTATCTACATATTGTGTCAGGAAACCCTCCTTCACACATTGGACAAACACTGACCCATCTAACGAACTTGAGCTGTAGCTTTCCCAATCAATATCAGGAAAGTTAAAGTCCCCCATAACAACCACCCTATTACTTTCACTCTTCTCTTGAATCATCCTTGCAATCCTTTCTTCTACGTTTCTAGGACTATGAGGAGGCCTGTAAAAAACTCCTAACAGGGTGAGCTCTCCTTTCCTATTCCTAACCTCAGCCCAAACTACCTCAGATGGCGAGTCTTCATCCATCATCCTTTCCACAGCTGTAATACTATCTTTGACAAGCAATGCCACACCTCCCCCTCTTTTACCCCCACCTCTGACCCTACTAAAACATTTAAACCCTGGGACCTGCAACAGCCAATCCTGTCCCTGTTCTACCCATGTCTCCGTAATAGCCACAACATCGAAGTCCCAGGTACCAACCCACGCTGCAAGTTCACCTACCTTATTTCGTATACTTCTTGCATTGAAGTATACACACTTCAAGCCATTTCCTGTTTACAGGCACCCTCCTTTGAAATTGATGCCATGTTCCTAACCTCTCTACACTCCAGGTCCTGCACCCTAAAGCTACAGTCTGGGTTCCCATGCCCCTGCAGAGTTAGTTTAAACCCCCCCCAAGAGCACTAGCAAACCTCCCACCAAGGATACTGGTGCCCCTCAGGTTCAGGTGCAGACCATCCTGTTTATAGAGGTCCCACCTTCCCCAGAAAGAACCCCAGTTATCCAAATACCGGAATCCCTCCCTCCTGCACCGTCCCTGTAGCCACGCATTTAACTGTTGACTAGGGTTGAATTAATCAAGGAATTTACACTAAATTGCATTGTGATTAGTCTGTTGTGTCTGGTAAATAACAACAAAAAAATTAGCATTTGTGGAATAATTTTCTTTCTTAAAGAAATATTTGTATCTGAGAAACAAAGGAAGAATGTCCCAGGTGGGTTTTGGGACCAACATTATCTCCTGTTTGTTATGCAGCTGAAGAATTGAAAGAGGAATTACTCATACCAGGAATGTTCTCCTTATTGAAATTTTCTTTTGTTTGCTTGCGTTAATTCAGAATAATTGAGAGACTTCTTGAACAATCCATATTGGATGTGTTGATAATTTGAAATATTTAGCTTTTATTATAGATCGTTGGTTAAATGAATTGTGGCTTTGGACAAGAAATAGTTTTTAATTACACCAGGAACTTCTGTGCTGAATCTTCGGAAAAGGATGATGCATTTAGCTAATCAATTTTTGACTGCAAATAACCAACAAAGTGGGAACTTGTGGGAGTATCACTGCTGTTCCCTGAAGTATTTAACAGTATCAAAGCAGCACATTTTTGTGTTAATTGCATTCCAGCATCACTAAGGTCTCAACTGCTTGTAGCTACAGGTACATTGTCAGTTTTGTAAGATCAGCATCACATGTAATTACTCCAAGTATGAATAAATTATGTAGATTTTATTGATTTTTATTTTATCGTTGGGATGAAGGAGTTGACTTATAAAGAGCTACTAAACAAATTTGGCCTTTATTCATGAGAGTGCAGGACAATGAGGAGTCAACTTGTTTTTACAAGTTTGTGTTAATTTTTTATTAGGTTGTAACATAATTGAGGGTACATTTATTTTGCTATTGATGTGCAGATGAGATGGATTGACCATCCTAAATTGTCCATAGTTTCCAGGGATGTGCAGACAAGGTGGATTAGCCACTGAAACATAGAAGAAAATAGAAGCAGGAGGAGACCATTCAGCCCTTCAAGTCTGTTCCACCATTGATCACAATCTTGGCTGATCATCTAACTTGATAGCCTAATCCTACTTTCTCCCCATAACCTTTGATCCTATTCGCCCCAGTGCTACATCTAGCCACCTCTTGAGTATATTCAGTGTTTTGGCATCAACTACTTCCTGTGCTAATGAATTCCACAGGCTCCCCACTCTTTGGGTGAAGAAATGCCTTCTCATCTCTGTCTGAAATGATCCATTGCGAATCCTCAGACTGTGACCCTGGTTCTGGACATACCCACCATCGGGAACATCCACCCTGCATCGATCCTGTCTAGTCCTGTTAGAACTTTATAAGCGTTCATGCGATCCTCCCTCACTTGTCTGAACTCCAGCAAAAGCAATCCTAACCTAGTCAATCTCTCCTCATGTGTCAGTCCCGCCATTCCCGGAATCAGCCTGGTAAACATTCCCTGCGCTCCCTTGAGAGTAAGAGCATCCTTCCTGAGAAAAGGAGACCAAAACTGCACACACTATTCTAGGTGTGCCTCGCTAAGGCCCTGTGTAAATGCAACAACACATCCCTGCTCCTGTACTCAACCTCTTGCAATGAAGACCAGAGAAAATGCTTTGGGAAAATGCAGGGTTACAGGAGCAGGGTAGTGGAGTGGGTCTGGGTGGGATGCTTTTTGAAGGATTGATGTAGACTCAATGTGTGAATGGCCTACTTCTACACTGTAGTGATATGATGGTTCTTATCGTAACATACAAGTTTCTGAGGGGAAGACTAAATAAAAGCCAAAAGAACTGTAGATGCTATAAGTCAGAACCAAAAACAGAAATTGCTAGAAAAGCTCAGCAGGTCTGGTAGCATCTGTGGAGAGAACTCAGAGTTAATGTTTCATGTCATGTGACCCTTCATCAGAACTCAATTCACTCAATCAACAACATTAACTCTGATTTTTCCCCACAGATGCTGCCAGACCTGTTGAGCTTTTCCAGCAGTTTTTGTTTGGGTTTCTGAAGGGATTTGGTTGGATAGATTTGAGAAGATATTTCCATCAGTGAGAAATCTTGAATTAGGAGACTGTTTTAGAGAATGATGGGACCCTCGTATGAAGCCATGATATGCAGGAATTTCTTCTCACAGAAGATAGTGAATCTCCAGAATTATCTATCAGAGTTATGCAGGCAAGATCAGTTTGAGTATTTACCTGCCACCTCTTTGTTTTTTGAATAATCAGTGAGTTGATAGCTATGCTGACCTGGCACGTAAGAGGTGTCGTTATGGTTTGAGGCAGATCAACCATGATCCTGTTGAATGGTGGGGCAGTTTTGAGGGGCTGAATAGTCTAATTCTATTTCTTATGTTATTTAGTTGTTAATTTTGCTCGGAATATTGTGATGTTCATTGTGCCTTCCTGAAATATTTCAAAGTGCTTTTCTGTTTTTAAAAAACATCTCTTCATCCGAGTTTTGAGTGGTTCTGTCTGGGTCGCCTTGATGTGCTGCTGTTTAGTTCTTCGAGAGGTGCTGCATGATGGGTGTCAGGCATAATGCCCTTCTTGTAATTATACGCTGTGGCTTTGTAGCACTGTTTCTATGGAAACCGAATGTTGTGTAGCAACATAGTCATTTGGTAGAAATCATTGTTAGTGTATTCTGTAAAGAATGGTATTGATGTGGACAGACAGTGCAGAAACACAATATGGTGAGCTAGAGCATATGTTCT